>NW_019214113.1:34225-111034 GCF_002532875.2 Varroa jacobsoni
CTACCCCCTGAACCGGAGACCGGCCCCATTGTGACTTGTGTTAATGATGGGCCGATAATAACCCCCTTCCCTCCAGCCCCCACCCCCGTCGTGCTACACGCCCCAAAATGGAGGTACATCATTTTGCCCCCTTACCCACGGCGGACACGGCAGTAGCCCCTGCTACTATTAATATAACTTTGCTCAAGTCATTGCTGCATCCATCGGGTCAAAGTTGGGTTGGATTTTAATTTCAAGCAATCATAGACTCCGCCACGCCATACCGTGGGGGGTAGAGATCACGTTAAACGAAACGCCTGCCAACCATCCGCCGGCCATGGAAGTCATAGTAAGGCCTGGCGGCGGAAGGCTGGTGACCTCGTCCGTAGTGTGCTACTTCGTTCTGATCCGATAAAACAGGCGTATTGCATCGTCACATTTCGCTGGCTGATTGTTGGGCATCGGAGATCGATCTCGCCCGTTGTGCCGGTGTATTAAGCAAAATACACGACGATAGTACATGCGTGTATATCATGGAACGACGCATAGCACACGCAGACCCAACGCTTCCGTGAGTGCCTTCGTGGCTACGACACACGAGCGCCTCTGTGCTAATTCCGTATGAGTTGCCTCTGACGACGAGGACGCCCCCGTATATATCACTTGCATCGCTATACGAAAGGGCACAACTTTTGAGTTGATTGAGCGAACGAATTGAGACAGCGCAATACACAATATGTAGGACGATGCCCGGCCTCATTGGTGTATCATCATCAAATGTTCAAGTTTCGAGATGAATCGATCTCCCTTTCGCCCCTTCCACTTTCATTCGAAGCTCACAGGGGGTCCGTTAACACTTCTAAATTGGCGCGACTTCAGTTTGAAGGAATTAACATGACTAAGCCCACTGGCGATACTAGGCGTTAACGCACAGTCAGGCTTATATAACGTTTGCCCGATGTGAGGACCAATGCAACCAATTTTCATTCAGTTGCAATACGTTCATACATATAATGGCATCCAATATGTATCGTCTGCACTAGGCTATAGGAGGGAGTACTTCGTCATTCGGCAATATAATCGAGAGCTATTGAAATCGGCTGGAGCGGACTCTGCTGGCGATCAACGGTCGGTTCGTGGAGGAATGGGCCATGCTTATAGGTTCACGACCCGATTCTTTGCCTTCTCGCTACACCATTATTCATTGATATCTATATAATCTATAACTTTTTCAGAAACCCAGTATCGCTATATATTGCGATGGTGGGGTGCCAGAACGTAATGGCTCACGTTACATTACGTGACATGCCCACATGTTTACATACTATCCACAGTACGTTTTGCCACCAGGGGCTATTAGTATGTTGTTGTCTTTTGGAAAGATGGGTTAGAACAAGTAGAATAGATGATCTTTATTATGCCCACCTTGAGATTAACGACGAGACACTTTTTGCTTGTCATATGTGAAGAATACGATCCAGAATGCGAAAACCGCTTGCCGCAATTTCCGCACAGAAACGGTTTCTCGCCCGAGTGAATGCGTAGGTGCTCCTTAAGGTGGTGTTTGAATTTGAATGCTTTCGGACATTCGTTGCACTTGAATCGACGGAGAGCTGAGTTCTCGTCAGCGGAGCCTCCCCTTCCAGCCAGTGTGGAGCCGAGGGTGCTGCCGGATGTATGTAGCAACTCGTGTTTCTCCAGATGGTCACGTTTGAGGAATGTGGCGTTGCACTTCCCGCACTGGAAACTGGGCTCGAGTCCGGTTAAACTTCCGAGACCGGTCAGCCCCGAAAGTCCACACGGCGTCTGCGCGAGAAGGTTAGCGTTCGACGTAATGGTTTTTCCGTTGACGAGGCTGTCAAGAGTCTGATGGGCAAACTTGATATGGTCACGCAGGCTCGCCACTGAGTTGCCCCCACTGAATGACAGATCGCAGTAACTGCAGCGTAGAAGAAGATCGCCGAGCATGGCGCCACTCGAACAAGCCTTCTGGCTGCTCTGGAGAGCTGAAATCGCAATACGAAAAAAAATGGTTAGCAGTCGAAGTTCATAATGAACCAAGGTTGCATAACATTTTTTTTTTTTTTTTTTTTTTTTTTTATATTAAATATAGATGATGGCTTTCACACCCAGGTATGATTGTAAGTATAAGCAGTTAAAAACAATTCCTTAGACAAGATTTCTATGGATTAGACGGCAAAAAGGAAATGCAATTGGCCAAATAGTAAGCATAATCTTCTAAAAATAAAATCGTCTCAGCCTGCCGTACCAACGTAGCGAATGCTATCTTTACAGCAACAGCGCAACATTCGATCGGGAGACTGCCTAACGATAGATTGGAATCATATACACTAGGCAAGGCAATGGCCGATCCTATTCGCTTACGCTAAAAGTATTCGAAGTAGGCCAGCCAGTTCCTGCTTGGCCTTTCTATAAAATATGCAAAAGCTAGGAACACAATCGACAAGCAGCGGTGTAGTTTGCTAGCGCCACGAATCTTTTTCATATTCTTATTTTTCCGTAACACTTTTTTCCTGTCCTGGTTTACAGGGTTGCGCTCGGACGTAGTTAAACTCCGTTCTCTGTCTGAACTAGCAAGAAGACGCGGGTAAGGTCCGTTCGCTGGCCCAGCAGAGTGACAAAAAGGCAGCTCCACAATACAATGCATATCGCACATATACTTTAACCGGACTCAGAAGGGATATATAGACTTTAAGCACCGTTGATGGCAAACTTGCTTTTCATCTTCTCACGGCAGAAACCAGCTAAATGCTTATTGCGGAGAGCAGTCAGACCACTCACTCCCCGCAATAAACATCCCGCACACAAGACCTGGTTCTTGACCGCTTCCCTCACTCTGTCCTGCTCCGTTGTTACGACAACATTAGAAACTCGACACGACGTCGGTTTCTGGTCTCTGTTAACCCAACAAAGGCCGTCCGTTCAGGTTCTTCCGGATCTTAGCAAAATGTGATTCGATCAAATCTGATTGGCCGAACGAACGCCGCCGTACACCGTTCGTCGTTACGCGTCGCACGAAGAAGGTGGAAAAACAGTTCAAACGAAATGCGTATACGACACAAATTAACATGACGACAATAACGGCGACGACAAACACGCACACTACTTGACAATAAGCGATAATGAAGGACAACAATACAAGACAAATAGATCCAAACAGACCCGCTTTTGAAACCCAAACCGATTCTATCGATCATCTCTTCATTGCGTTTAATTCAGAATATAGCCAGAGAATCAAGCAGGAGAGGGTCTTCATGGACCCTAATAACTGAGCAGCCAAAAAACTACTGAGATGAGATTAACATAGCCGCAGAATTTCTCATAGAGAAAAGCCGCAAAAGGACCAGGTCTACCGTACTACCGTACAGCAACGTTCGTTAAGGATAGGATCGATACGCGCATCGGTGTCCTGATCAAGTCGATACGCGCTCTCATGCGTTTGAGCCCGTTTTAGAAGTTAGAGAACAACGCACCAATAAAAGGACAAAGGGCTGCTACGTAAATCACCATTTTGATAAAGTTTGCAAAGGTAGCGTAAACGATTCCAGCCGGCCAGTCAGTTTGATTTCGCTCGTGCGGATCTAAATTCCTGTGACGCCGTCTACACAATAAATGGATTGCCACACTGCAAATAGCTAGACAATTGATGATATCGTTATTTCTGCTGGCACCGGCTGTGATTGTCTCCTAAATTCTACTATAGTTGCTGAAGGTCACCGGCTTTTCTTTACGGACGACTCCGACATGTCTCTCACTCACGCTCGAACGCACATTTACACAAATGTAATGACTATGACAACACAATAACCCTCACGTGTTGTTCGCATCTACATATCACTAACGAATTGTATAGTAGAATATATCTATCATACAGGATTGGAGGCACTGTCAAGAGGCACGACGCCTTTTAAAAGCTTTCTTGTTCCCTGACTAGCCAAACTTGGCATCCGACTTTCCTGAGGTGCCGTTGATACTGGAAGCCGTTTAGATGTATACTGGCTTCTTATGCAGCACGGCATGAACGGTGGGTGTTACAGCGGGCAAGTAACTGTCTGTGCCTTCCCTGTACGAGAACGCTCTCACCACATAGTGGCGCAGTGACATGGGCTTTTTGTTCGGCGTCATTTCGTTTGTACTCCGGAAGCATTGTCGTCGTCGGCGCCGCCACAATCGCTCGCTAAATTGATCGCTACGATTTCCCTATGAACAAGTAAGTACATGAATCAAAACAACACAGGGCGGTGGGACGGCGGCACCCGGTGTACCTCATCAGTGGTTCAATGTGATACCGCTCACTTCAGGTCGCTCATCAGTCACAGGTCACATATGGTTATTTGTGGCGAGCCGTTCGCAGATAGGGGTGTCTGACGCTGGGCTGGGCGCGATCTCTTGAACGAGTTCTGGACTCTAGCATCACGGGGGGCAGATTTGGAGCACAAATGCAATGTAGCTCTCTTATATGGCTCGGCAATGAGTCGTCGACGAAATTCGGTACTGATCTTAACGAGGTGAAGAATTCGCTGAGAGCAACAGATAGATAAGTTCAGAGAGCAACTGTCAATGGAGGAAGAGTTATCAATAGGAAGGAGACTCAGATAAGGTCAACGCCATAAGCAGAATGTACAAGCACGCAAAATAGCAAACACACACTTTTACTTCTTAGATCGGAGCCGACATCGAAAACTCTACATGCTGAACTAAACGATGGACTTGCCAGTTAGTCTAGTTGAATTCGGCTCAACCTTGACCATAATATAGTTAACATGTGCAATAGGACAGTTGAGAGGACAGTAACGCGTTACCTTCTCTCTAATCTCGTTGTTGCTAGGTACTAAGGTGTGCCCAATAATCCCCGTAGGGTGCGAAGAGAGCCGACCTCAAGGTAATTAGACCTGTGTTAGGCGGACCACCGGGATAGTTCCGATCCGAAACAATTCGATTTCAAGATAGACTTTGCGGTGGTGATATTAGCCTCATTCGCGAGCCAGACGATTTGAGTACCACACACAGACATAATTGATAATGTCATTGCGCTTCCGTGAATACAGAAAAGTCGTAAGGGAGGCTTTGTAAGCGCTAACAGTTTCGACCTCGAATTGGAGATGCAGTAGGGGTTATCCGGATACCAAATAGGTTACGAATCGACTTAGATCTATTGCATGATAACACACGCTACTTCATCGCACTGCGACCTGTACTGGGAAACTTCACGAGAACGACGACCTCAGAGTCATAACAAGCACCGCAGTTCATCACCGCAACGAATGAAGATTTCAAGCTCAATTTCCTCACTGCTTACAAAGCCCACGATTTGCAAACGATACGATCATCATCATCATCATCATCATTATCAGATAAGTGATAATGTGTTTATCAGAACACTTTAATTAATCTATATTCGTATCAAATAGAGCGATTCTGAAAGCTAAAATCTCATGTTTATTCATTACAAATGCTCATTAAGTTACTGTATACTTGTTTTTTCCCTAAACTACTAACAACAATTGAAAAATTACTAATATCTATCATGTAGGCACGTTTGCAGCGTACATATATGCACATACATTTTAGACATTTAGATTTTTTTCTATCGATCTCTTGGCAAGAACCGATAAAAGGTTGACATTACTCTTATCTGGTTACTTATAAATTATAACATCTGCCACCAGCTCTCTTACGCCCAATTCTAACAGCTATTCATCCAGACATAAAAAAAAAAAACAGAAAAAGCTTTCTGCTGTCGTTAGGGGCTTTACTGTTGCACTTTTATATCGTGTTTATCGCATGCCTTGCGATTGTGGGCCGAGTGTGTTATATTTCTTCGGCTAAATTCAAACTTTTAGCCGGAAATCCGACCCAGCATCGCTAAGGTGGGACCCACGCCTCCTAGTGACTGAGCGCGAGGGGGGGGAGGGGGAAGGGAGCAGGGGTTGGCCTTAGGTCGAGGCTGCGAGATATGGTCCGAACGACGCAATCCGTACGAAAGATTGCTCAGACAACGGCAACAAGCTGAAAGAAAGACAGAAAAGGCCTACACAGGACGGCAAAGATTGTGTTGCCAACCATGGCGTAACCATAGGTGTTCGGCCTCGGTCCGCATCGGCCAAACAGACAATGGGCTAGAGTTTCTAAAAGCTCCTTTCACTGCGTCTTATTGATGTTGTTCTTCCCGCCTGAGCATTCGTAGGTTGATGAAAAACTGCCTATCTTAGTAAAAATACGTTGGAACTACTGTGACGACAACTAATTGCTAATTGGCTATGTTTATTTCCGATTACAATATAGCTCATGAGAATTACGTTTCGTATGGAACGAAGAGCCAGACCAATATCTTCCGAAAAAAAGGAGAGAAGGAACAATTCAGATTCACTCTCGTTAGCGACGGTGCAATCAATAGAACGGATTCGGTCGTTTCTGAATAAACGAAAGGTCCGCCGGTCATGTGATGGCCTATGACGATAACACCTTGAATATCCTGAGATCTAAGTAATCTAGGCTATAGGTGCTCGTGCCATTTTCAGCAGGTGAACCTTGTCACCTTGTGGACGTCCGAGCTGCTACCGTGGAGTTCGCGAACCAGCCAAAAGTAAGAGCAATCTCTCAAAAGGGTCGAGGAGCACAATCTGACAAAGCTTCAGACAATAATCCGCTTTCGCATCTGATTTCCATGTGTTTTCCGCGTATTTTAATGACGACTTGCGGAGTTCATTGTTCGCAATGGCCGGACAGCTGGTACTGCCCGGCCCGTAAGTAAAACAAAATCTAACTCCTGTTCTTCTTCCTGTAAAACATGTTTTTCTTTGAGGCATTGAAGTGTTGCGGGTAGGCGGCAAAGGTTTTCTTTGATCCGGCAACATGAAATTCTCGACCCGCGCATCGATTAGGCACAAGTACTCTCTTTGTCCATCTATGCGTGCGGTTTTAATCGCCATATGTGTAAATTGCGAAGCTAGCATTGCACCGACCGGCATCACTAGCGACCAAATGTGCACATTTTACATATCGATACGAGGATGCCAGTAGACGAAACGACCTGCGCCCGGTAGCTAATTGTCTTCAAGCCCGGTGTGGCCTGTATCACATGTTTTGCCTAGCGACATATTCAAACCCAACCAGTTAGCTACGTTACGTTAATCAAAGGCGAGGCGCGTACGTAGGTGGAAATCTGATGACTGAAGAAAAACTAGAAGTTCTTTGGGTGTGGCAGTTTTTTTTTTTTTATATAATATATATAATAGGGTTTCGAATGCTTCCGTAGGTAGCAGACGACAAAGAGATATACTATAGAACGAACACAAATCAAATGCGGAAAATTTCAAAGGACAAAATTCTAACTGAAACGCAAACAATTCTAATGTGGTCTTTAATTTTTTTTTTTTGATATCAAGCTAAAATTATTGCTCGACCGTTCCCTGTTCTTACAATCCACGTATTTGTTTTTCCTTTTCATGTTGGCCGTTTTCGACAAACATATGTTTGAATGTTTGTTGTACTTGTATGCCTTTAGTTTAGCGAGAAAGTTTCACCGTGCACAAACCCTTTGCCAGCGGAGCCTATGCCGGTTTGGCCAGCATCCGGTGTTAGCAACTACGTCAGAGCGAATTCGTTGATCTCTCTTAGTCTACGGCATGTGCACACGTGCCAAACTCGTACTGCCACCGGACCGGAAGCTAAGTATAGAACGCAGCGATTAAATTAGTAATGCCACAATGCGAAACTCGACCAACTCGTGCGTAACAAGCGTCTCTTTTACTCGAGAGACGTCCGCGAGCGGAAATTCACTCTCGCTTTGGACAAACGCACGTTCAGAGGAAACGTTGGGATCAGCGTCTCTTCGCCTCATATCGGGGTTCGTAAACCGAAACGGCCGATGCCGTTTAGAGCTGGCAAAACCGGTTATGGAAGAAGCGTACAAACTAGTATATTTAAAGGCGCAACTGATGATTCTGAGGGCATTCTGAACAGCGATGGTATCTGTCAGACTCGAACTGAACACCAGGGGGGGGAAGAGCAGACAACGATGACGTTATTCAGAGTAGCTAGCAGGTGAACCTAAAACAAACGACAAGATGGCTGCGTTTAGTTAAGGCAAGGATACGTTGCCGCCTTGTTCGGTGGGATACAGATCGAGATACTACACTATAACCCATTTGTTGCTACTACAAATGGCTTTAATTTTGAATATGTCGTCTTTCATTTTTCTTCTTGTTCCCGGTTAGAAAGCATTCGCGTTTCGAGTAGAACCGTATGCCTACGATCGCCGCAACAATGAACACTCGAGCTTTAGCGAATCAATTGTAAGGTCTCGTTGAGCTCAAAGGGGCATCTAGCATAATTCGCAGTAGAAACTTTTAAAACATTTAATCTTAAAGAACGTTTATGTTCGTGACCTTCGACCCATGAGAGGTACGTAACCTCTCATAGATTGCCCCTTTAGACTTCAGTGTCATCCGCTTATCGTTTAAAGGCGCGCTCGTCTATGAGCACCAGAGAAGTTACTATTGTGTGCCCGGCCTTAAATACCAGCTTTCGCCATATGGTGAAAATTCGTTGAAAACTCTTATGACAAGCCAGATCTAAACGCGTTTAGTTCTGTTAAGCTACATAGGTATATGTATCAGCAAGTCGTTCGTTTTCCTATTTACTTAGTAAAAGGCTGTATTGCTAGCGTTGCCTAGGTCCTTTCGTGGCAATGAAACTGCAGCTGTTGTTGTTGTTAAACTACCGCGCTGAACGCGACGTGTTATCAAGGCGAGCTTTTGTGTGATGCAACGGCTACGATAACAACGGTCAGACGATATGTTTTACATTCCTCGACGTGGAAAAGGTAGTCCAGCAAATGGCCGTCCATTGATTTATGTCAATACCGAAGGATTACAAAGCGGGTAAAAGCGTTTCGAAGACAATCGGCCTGATCTCTTACGACGCTGACAACAGCAGTGGCAATAATCTAAATGAAAACACACACCCACACACCCACAGACACACACACACACACACACACACACACACACACACAAAACGAACTAAGATATTTTGTTGTGATAAATACAACAATGTGAACTTCACACTGACTCTAGCCGGCCATGGACAGCCGAGTCTCCGCGCGATCGGAAGCAGCTGAATAATGAGAGCCATGTCATGTAAACGAAAGAAATGGCCAAGGCTAACTCGATCGGCCTCCGCCAGCAACAATAGAGAGGTCCGCTCAAGTGATATTGCTCCGGACCTTAGCCTCAGGTTTCAGAAGTTGGCAGAAGAAACAGGAAACAAATCATTGAAATTCATTAAGTACACACATATACCTTGTCCAAGTCCAATGAAATAAAGTAGACAACGTATGCATTGACCATTGAAACAACATAACAACATTATTTACTGTCTGTCTGTTCAGGATAAGTACGTATATAGTTAAAGTTTTACGTCCGTCCTAGTTAGGCATTGCTTCAGGTGACTGGCGGGTCCTCCCAGCATAAAACGCACCATGTACCCGTTGTTTACGCCCGATTTCGTGCCTGTCCTCGAGTTTCATAGGCAAACAAGTTACCACTACATCATCCCAAGGACAAATTTCGCTTAGGATAGTGTGCATGACTGCTCCCTCGGGCAACTCTACGCGTACATGCTGTGCTCAACGTTTGGAAGCATTGAATGTGTTTGATAGCATTGACAATAACACAAAGACGAAAACCTGTCTGTTTCTTCTATGTAGTTGACTTATTTAAGGTGCCCACGCAGGCCCCATTTGGCATCTCCGCATTTTCCCGACCATCTCCTCTATAGTTTCGGATCTTTGCAACATGATCAGAGCTATCAACAGCACCGACCCCGACACCATTTGTCTGATCTCTAATTGTATCCTTTCGTAGTTCTCCGTCTGATTACATACGTCTCTTTTCTCTGATTCCTGGCGACATTCCTCCGTCGTCCTGCACAGCGAGCCATACTTCTAAGAGATCTGACGAGTTGCTAGTTTGCCTACGGCGTTTCCCGTTACTACCATAGTGATGTGTGAGCGCGTGTTGCCATACCAGGTCAGACCGGTATATCGTTTGCTGACTTTGCCTGCTAATCCTTCCTTCTGTGTGATTTTCTCGTTTCGTCCCTCTCAGCTCTATGTAACCACTGGGCACTAAAAATTAGTGGCGTCAAAGATGGTGTCGCGTTACTACGCTCGCTAGAGAGAGTCTGTGCGCGCTCTTTCCAGCGCGCCGCGTCGTGCTTTAGCTCTCCAACGCCTCCAGAGCGTCTATCGTGTTGCCCCGGTGCAAATCCTCCACGAAGCTCTCTTTTTCGCTTAATGCCCCTATACGCTATTGTCGATGGCTGGCTAGTTGACTCTGTGGACCCGGCCCTTGGATCGAGCAGCCGGAGTCGCCAGCAGCAGCAATGACAATGGAGGTCAATCGAAAAATGAATGCCCCCTGGTCTCGTTTGATACGGTATTATTTCGCTGACGCTTTCATTGTCTGTTGTTGTATCGAGCAAGGCTATTTATTGGCAGGCTATGGCAGGAAGAGTTAGCTGATCTCGGATACGATCGAAGACTCGCTCTGCCGTATTGAGGGGAGGTGGGATCGAGCGGTGACAAAGCCACGCCATAGTGAGCGAGTCGATGATGAGGTAAACCGATGATGACTTATTACAAGGGTCACGTAAAAGAGAAATGTCAACTAGACGCCCAGTGAGAGTGGATAGCAAAGACCAACGTAAATATTTGTGTAGATGGTTTTTTAATCGTTCTAGAAAAAACGCCATGTTGAGAAAGGCTCATAACAAGATGTTAGTTATGATGAATCATTTGTGACTCAGCCGATAATAGCAAACTAGCTTTAGGGTCATATGTTGTTAAAACTTACAGTTCCTTGTTAGTTGGAGAACCCCTTCAACAGATCGTTTTAGATCATTGTCGTCAGGACAAGCCGTCTATATTAGCTCAAGTTCATCCCTGCTGCAGGCTTATTCTAAGAGCTAACGTGTAGCCTATGCAGCGAATAAACAAACAGGTCTACACAAAATTTTAGGCCGGCCAAAACGAACTTATTCTATTCACAAATACCGTTCGATTACCGCTTAGGCCAATATGGCGACAAATTAGATTAAAGAGTGGCCAGACTTGTTTCGTCCTAAAAGGACTCTCTTACTAGACTAGAAATCTTTCGATGCGATCGCTATAGATGCGTGCATGAGTACTCCATACGCACGTGGTGCAATTAACCTGGCTGGCCACATACTGGCACCGGCCGCTCGAGCACAAAGAACGGAGTACTTATTTTGCATATGCCGCTATTCAGGTGGCATTCCCATGGCGTCTGGTGTCATAACTTTTTTTTTAATTGTTATCGCTATTGTACTGCCGCTGCCGCTGCCGCTGCAGATTTAATCACAAATATTGTCGATTCCGTTGGATTCTAGGTGTTTGGCTAGTAACGAGGAGAGCGGCTGGCAACAAACAATGGCCGGCAGCGGGACACGCTCAGGTCAGCTGGCGGGAGAGCGAGCGACCGACCGACCAAGCGAGTGACCAACGTTAAAGTGGACTCTCGATTTCGACAAAGGTTTCAGTTTCGTGTAACACTACCGTTTTGTATCGTTCTTTCTAGCGCATTGCGTCGCATCGTGTAGCATGTCCATCCGTGACATACGTTTTGATCTGTGCGCCGTCACGTTGGAGCACAACTATGACACAGCGGTGGCGGCGGGGGGAGTACCAGCAGTATCAACGAGAGCCGACGCTTTCTGTCTCACGCATAACCGTATATCTCTCCGCCATCCACCGCTGTGGAGATATGCATAGAAAGCAAGCAGCGGCAACACCAGCAAAAATGCTAGAAATAGCAGCAGCAGCGGCAACAGCCTCACGATGTGACACGGCTGCCGTAAACAATGCCAACCTGCCTGGACCGCCAAAGCGGGTCGCCGGGTCCGCGTCTCGCCGCTTGCTATCCAGGAAGAGTCACAGGTTAGAAAGAACGCAAACGAGCGATCGAGCGAATGCATGAAACAAAATCAAGGATCGAGCTGGAAAATAGCAATCAGGCCTACTTTACCAATACTGTAACATAAGACGAGGACGAAGAAGGAGGGTTAAATCATAACAGAGGTGATATCCTTTAGACGGTACCAGCTCGACACCGAATCGTGCATCGCACGACCATTGCGATGTTTTACTGCGTTCAGCATCATTACTAATTACGCAAGCTAGTTTCGGCTGCAAAACCCCTCGCAAACCTCCACTCAATTGCTGTTGCGGACCTCATATCCCATAGTCTTATAGGAAACCCATTTCGCTCTTGTTCTAGCCCATTGTGTTTACTTACTCTCGCCTCTGTTACCAACTGAGCTGCAACTGTTGTTACGCCATCACAGGCTACTACGATGTAGACGTTCATTATAGGTAATGTAATCCACACTATGTGTACAATGCGTCTCCAGCAGCACCGGCGATCATTAGCGACTGTAAGTAGTAACAGCAGCACCATCAGCTATGAAGGCAGCGGTCAAAGAGGAGCCGACTGCATTGAGGACAACCGAGCGGCAGCAGGTAGAAGATCCATCGATAGCGCGCCTGCGACGCGAGCAGGCGTCGCGCCGGCTGGCCAGCCAGTCAGTCAGGAAACGTTTACCGCGTTCTTTCCGTGAAAATCACCTCCCTGTTCTTTCTTCCCATGATATCTGCTGTGATGTAGCTGACGCTTCGAAGTCGCCGTGTCGTCGCAGCCACTTCCACTGCTACCTCTACTGCCTTAAGCGTCACTGAACAAATTGCATTGTAGCAAGGAGTGCGTTCAAAGCATTGCACAGCTGCATCGTTGCAAGAATATTGCGCAACCGCGGCTCTCTACCGGGCCGCTATGCACGCTCGGATATTCCGTCCTCCGATCTTCACCGTCAGTGTCTATCGTAACTATTTATGACGCGATGGCTGTCGATGATGACCGGCGCTCGAGACCTCTTGGCAGACTGGAGACAGCGGTGATGGGTGTACGGTAGAAGAGCTTGTGCCGAAAACGCACGCACCGCGAATGGAACGCTTACCATCAAGCGATACAGAAATCGAAGGAACAAATTCAAATTAACACAGATGGAAAGAGATATGAATCTGTTCTATTCTGTCGTTACGTTTTTTTTTTTCATTGAAGCATTCACAGAATTTCAGGTGCAGACAGTAACCGCTCACATCTATCGCATTCTGCTTGCCGGCCATTTTCCCTGGACTTAACCACAACTAACTACGCACGCAATCGACGTTTCAAGATATCTGCTTTACTTCATCTTCTTCAAAAACTTTGTCTGTTTTAAATATTCTAGCTAAGATCAGCTCTGCCGTTACCGACTCCAGGTGATGCGAACCCGCCATTGTGTTCAACTCGTGACCAGACTCTATTTCCCGTTGTACGCGATGCTCGTTCTAGCCACCATCGTCACTCGCCCAGCATCGCCGCTGTCGACCGATGCGGCCGCATGATGGCGTTCCTGCTGTCGTTATTACTGTATTTCCCGCGGCAGCGGCCGCTGCCGAAACCAGTGTTACTGATGGCTGTTAACAGGGATGTGGTTTCCAGGCGAGTGGAAGTGGCAAACGATTTAAAAAAAGACCCAGGCCATTGTGATAGTGGGAGAAACAGATAGATAGGGCAGAGTTGATAGCTTTCCGAATACTGCGGCAAGTAAAGAGTCCCCAAAATGAGCAGAGCAGATCAATGAAAGCGGGACGGAAAGCCGTGCAAATCGAGGTAGTCAAGGAAACAACGGAGACCGTGGCTCACGCTGTCGCTGCGATATTTAACGACTGTAGAGTTGTCGGCCTGCCACTGCTATATATGTATATGTATGTGACATGTACGCTAAAAAAACATTGCAGGTCGGTGTCGTTAGCCTGATGAGCAACTGCCAACGGCTTACCACAGGTAGAGGACCTAAAAGCTGCGGCGCTTAATCGTAATAGCCCACTGCATTGGGCAGGGTGTCTATTCTAACTCTGTACATGGCTCTGCAAAGCGAACCTTCGCGATAGTTCCTGGCCGCAGAGTCGTCTAGAGGGCAGAGGCCCGCACAGCTCACTTATGTATCATGGCTTTGGGAGGGTCCAAAGTCATAGGTAGAAGAAGGTAGCGGCGGTGTTCGCAAAGGTGCCGCCCAAGGTGGTGGGACCTGGGATCTGGCTATGGACCTGGCGTTAGCATTAGTGCGCATGGCGCCACGCTTATGCCGATGGTAGCGGTAGTTCGGCTTGCCTTAGCCAGGCAGCAGGCTTTAGGCCGCACTCGGTTGCAGCTAGCCTGCTGCTAAGCAGCTACCGTTCGAGTGGCTGGGAAAATAGGCCCTCCTGTTTAGGCCCTGGCGATGGCGGCCCGCACCGCTTCGTGCCTTCCTCCTCGCTGCCTAAGCGCTTGGCCCGGTGAAGGTTTCTCGAACGACGGCGAGCCCGGACGACGACGAGCCTATCCGTGGCCCCTCTCTCGCGCCTCGAAGAGGTGGGAGGTGGGGCCTCGGAGGCGGACCTTCCTTCTTTGCGGCCTGCTCGGCCTGAGCTCTTGGCTCTTTCAGTCGTGGCCTTAGCCGTACTCCACGGTTCCCGTTACCCCGCTCGACATTTCTCTCTATCGAATGAATGGAGGCCTCACGGTGTTCGGTAAGGCCCCGGGCCCTTGCGCATGCGCCTCAACCTCAAGCGTGGCGGCTGCTGCCGCCTCCGACCACCGGCCTCTACCAGCCGTTGGGCCGCTTAGTGCCTTCTCATGCGTCGCTTACGTATAGTGCCACTGCCGCTGTTGCCACCGCCACTACTGCCGTCGTTCTGCCCTGTCCTATGTGTTACATACTACGTTTTACTTTCTACGCTAGTGTAACGTCGCATATTACGGGACGACGGGGAGGCTCGTGCTGCTGCTGCTGCTGCTACCGCCTACGCCGCCCCGTTAGCACCACGTCGGCGGTGGGATAACGGTAGCGCCAGACACAAAAAGCGGTCCAAGAGAGCAAAGCAACGTAAGCCAAGGCACGTCAGACGTTCAGAGAGTGAGACAGGGTAAGAGATTAGGATAGAAACAGAGAAATTCGGGAAGAGAAACAGAACAGTGCTTTGGCGTCGGGGCGGGCAGGAAGCCGGAGGCAAGAGTCACGCTCAAGGCCCAACTTTGAAGCTAGGGGGAAGGCAGAAACAGCAGCAATGGTGGGTAAGAAGTATGACAGGATATCCCATGTGTGGGCTTGTTGAGTTCTAGGCTGAAGCTTTGGCCAACTTCAAGAGGGCCTCCAAGGGGGTTGACTGGGGGCACATTTAGGGGTATTTCTGTGGGAGAATTCTAGGGATAGGACCTGAAAGCGAGAAGTCTGTTTTAGCCTGTGTGCGATGGGTAGCTGGCGCCTACTGCTGTCGACGGTCTCTCGAACCGTCGGCTAGTCGGTAGCTCACTAGTTCGCTCCGTTAGTCGGCCACGTAAAAACAGCTATCGCCATCATCATCCACTACCAGGCCGCTGCCACACACCACCGGGGCGGCTCCTCGACTCCTGAACTCCTGCCTCCTCCTGGCTCCTGGGCCCCTGCCTCTTGCAGCCGAGCACGTCAGGTCCGGGATGTCCGGTCCCGGTCTTTTTCGCTGCTGCTGCAGCCGCTGTTCGGTCTTCCGCAAGTAGCCCGCCCATCTGGGGGCATCTCGTTTCCTTGTTTCCTGTGCCCACCGCGTTGTTTCCTCGTCGTTATCCCCATTGACTTCGTCTCCAGCCTGCTGCGACCGCCGGCGCTGACGCCAACAGTGGCCGCCTAAGGTCTGTCCCGGTGCTGTAAAACCCAGGAACGCATGTCCGAAAGCAGGAACCAACCACATCAGGCTTTGGTCTCGCTTGCTAGGCAATTAACAACGATGTGTCCTACCTTTTGTTCAATTTAGGCCTTACCCTAAATTTTTCACCAGCAAAGCAGTAACAGCGGCAGACTGACAAAAAAGGAGCACACATAGCAAGAACTCATAGGCACTCTCTGGCGATGACCCAGCTCGCTTGTTCCGTCACAAACCTGTTAACTATCAGTGTTACGCTATAGGCCACCGTAATCAATGGTTATACTGATTGACTATCTACGAATGACGCGTATCGTTCTATGGAGCAATTCACCGGCGTAGAGATGATATTAGCTAGTGTATTGAAGACGCTGATGACGCGTTTCAACTGAGCGTCAATTGAGAAACGCGGAAGCGACATTACGTTGCTAACCGCTGTACCGGTAAAAAGAAAAAAGTTGTTCCTAGCTATCACATTTGCCATATCATCATACGGAACAGTGTCTGGAGTGCTTGCGGAGAACGTTGCATCGAAATATGTTACTGCATCAACACAGATAGCAGACGTTATTAAACATACGAAAGCGAGGACTTGTTTTTGTAGTTGTTTTCGCTGTTTATATTATAACTGTTCCTTACACCCATTCATTATAGCGCAACGCAGCTCGAATATCGATTAATCGAGATAGGCGCAATGCGTTATCGCTCGGCCAGTCTGTGTGTCTGTATATTGACCAACTCACCAGCGAAGTGCTCGATTCACGCGTCATACGGGAGGCACCTGACGTTGGTGGCCTCCCTTTTGCTTGCCTAAGAGTAGTACCAGCAGCTGTCAAAGCAAAACGACTGTTGAAGTAGTAAGAACTGGGAATCCAAGAGCGTGGCACTGCCACGGTGCCGCGACATCCTCGTCGCCACCGGTCGACTATCGATCTGCTTCCCAACAGCTGGCGAAATTAGCGCCTAAACAGTTTACTACAACTACGTCTACTGTGAGCGTTAATAAAAGCTTGACTGCAAAAGGCAGTGGCAGAAAAAAAGCGAAAGCTCGATCAATCAGCTCTCGGAAACAATCTAAAGCCACAGGCGAGAAGTGCAGCGTAGGCAGCAACAAGCGGTGACGACGACGGCCTGAATTCTCCACAGAACAATATTTGACGGGCTACTTTTGCCTTGGCATCGTTCCACGCCAGCCTGCTCCGATCTGGCGGCAGGCAAATCGACGTCAAGTACGCTACGTTGCACGCCATTCAGATCGCCTCTAATACTTGGCCCGGCGGCACTGGCCCGACCCAACCAAGTCAACTTAACCCGCCGCATGAGGCCGCATCGTATTAGCATCGTTTGTATGGGTACGTTATTCTAAATGAGCAGTACTGGCCGCAGTGGCGGGCGGCATCAGTTCGGTAGAGTGACAGTTCGAGCAACGACACGCGAAGAGTCACGGGACAGTCTACGTTTGTGCCGATCGCTCTCTTGTCGCACGTCGAAATCAAACGCAAGCGACAAACTCGTCGCGGATGAATGTGCCATCGAACGGCCACGGGAGACTATGACCACTTTGCGTGAGGGTGAGCCATCCCCATGAGACACGGGTGGCAGCGTCAGTGTTAGGCGAGCACCAGCGACAGCTTGGACTTAAGTGAATGAACAACTACGATTCGAACAAAATGAGAGTAAGTGAGAAAAAACGATGGAAACCTGCCAGAGAACAGTGACGAGTGGCCGAGAGAGTCAGCAGTCATTGGATCAGACGAGCAGTAATACGCCGCTACATCGCTGTTAGACAGGTCCACCACACCCAAAGACTCACAGCATTGAACATGCCGGTGCTTATAGGCTGATAGTGAGACAAGCACACTCGAACAGTACGCTAACGCGGTCCACTCGCCTCCATATTGGATAACTGGACATGCCCGATCAGCAAGGTCCACACTACCAGCTCGGGGATACTTAACTCAAGCATAAAACAACCGCGATCATTGAGACAGAGCACACGAGGCAGCATCATAGCGGTGAAGTCACCTGCAAAGTAAGAGGAACAAGGTACGAAGCCGAAGAGTTCCAAGCGAATATGGTAATCACAGGCGGTGGACCGTCGACGTCGCAACCAGATGCATGCACTAACACTAGTAATCGTGATGGTATGACCGGGGGGCAGCGAAACACCGCCTAGGGAGTCAGGTCTGTGGGAGTCATGTAATCGTCGTCAATCATAATTGCCGGTCAACAGCAGCGATTCCACCGATCTCTAAAAACTTATTAGACGATAGATAAGAGATTATTTCCCCACCATTTCTCTTATTGTCGTGTGTTGTCTAAGCTCCGGGGGTAGACGTTCCTCCATCAGACATCCCCCTATCGAAGCCGTTATGCGGTGCTGATTCCCCCGCATGTCGCGATGAGACCAGATTATGGCGCCGTTTTGTAGCCATCACTACCGACATCAACCTCTGGCAACGATCTGGCGATGTCAATGATTTGAGCTGCCCCTACTGCTGCTACTCTTGCTGTTTTAGGAATTGCTTAGTCGTACGAAACAAGTGTGCTCTTGGATTGAACTAGGCTGGATGGTACGGTGGACCTGATCTAGAGCAAGTGCACTGGCAATACCAGTGCATTGGCTACGATCATCGCGTTATCGGTAGCCACGAGAAGGCGACAAAAGAATCGACCTGCGGGTTTTGTCGATATTGGTAAAGCGTTCGACCGTGTCGGTTCAGTGGCCATTCGGTTCCATTCGGGGCCACACAGCGTGGCAGTACCGACTATTCTATAGCCGATCTGGATGATTCGGGACGCAAAAGCAGCACACGGGCGTTTGAGATGTCGAAAGGAAGAGTCGACCGAAAAGGAACAAAAGTATCAGCAGCAGTAACGGCGATTCCAGAGCACTCGTCCACCATGACGTCCATTATTAGTCCCAGTAGCGAGAGGCCAGCGTTGAACGTAACTCGCAGATAGCAAGTTATGGGCGAGTGTGCACGTACTCTTGACGTATGTCTACATGACGATGTGACCGCATGTGTGTCTGCGTATGAGCCTGCAATCGTTCTTTTGAAATGTGCGGAAATGCCGCCGCTAGTTTTGCCATTCGGCAGTACTATGGCTGTAAGCACCTTCGTCGCCGTGACTCTGGAGGAACGGCCGTCACCGATGTCCCCGAGAGGCGCGCCTTTATTGGAGGTAATAAACGCTAAACACGATGTGGAGGACGGGATAGGTGAATTCTACGCAGAATGAACAGAGAACCGAGAGTGTGCCTCTCTACGCCAGTGAGACAGGAAGGAAAAAGCTGCCGCTGCCGTATTGAGCACTGTTTCTGATTCTGACGTTTGCTGTTACTGCTGCCGCTCTCGCCGTCGCCATCGCTGCTGTTGTCAAACTGAACTCGTCGGACGGTGCTAGTGGTTTGTTACTTTATCAGACTGACAAGCTGCGTCACGCACACGAGACCATGAGGCCGCAGCAGCCGCTCAGCAATGAACTCTGCATCGCACTCGTATCCGCTCGTCGACATTGTGGAGTAAAGTGAAAAATAAGGGAGGGACCACCATTATTTCATTTCAGACCGTTGCGTAGGACCTTAGCGTTGTCGTTGTTATTGGCGTTAGTACTAGTCACTGCTGTTGAGAGTCAGTTGATCGGTCTTCTAAACTTGGAGACAAATAGGCTAACTGAATTAACAGACTGAGCTTCCTTACGTTCCCTTCAGTAACATCAGCGTCCAGAGGAGTGGCACAGCCACTGCAACAGCTGCGGTAAAGCCACTTAAGGGCAGAACGCGAAAACCCTATCGAATCGATCACTGCCAGCCCCATCTCTTGTTGTGAGCTCGGAGAGATTACACTTGACGTAACAACAAAGCACAATAACGTAAACAACAACAATAAACACCTCTCATATGGACCGCTTTTAGGCAAAACGCTAAAAAGCAACAGAGACGAAATAGAGCGTTTCGTGGTTGGAGGGCTATTTCTACAACAAAAAAGAATAGGTAGATAGAAAGCGTTCTTCTTTCTTTCATCTCATTTCAGTTTGGAGAATGAAGCATACGAACGGGGGTATAGAACGAAGTAAACGAGGAAATCATTGACGGACTTACGGACCTTTAGAAATAGATTAAACAAACAATTCGGTTAAATAACGTACGGGGTGCTATAGACAGTGGCAATGCTTCATGATAAAATGCACTCGCACATATAGACTAGTGGATGGGACATTTTGTTTTTTGAAAACTGTTAGAGTTAATCTAGTACGAGGGTATCATTTTTGCTTGTCGCTTACATATGAGAGCGGCGGACATACATTTGTGCATTCACGCCTACCGGAGATCCGCTTCAAGTAAAATCATACAGAGAACGTGACCACATGTGACTAGAGAATGTGCGTCTGGAAAATACTAGAGATAGGACATAGAGCTGATGAAGATCCTAGGCTAGCAAAGGACACTACTGTTGTTCAGTTATTTTCAAAGTGATACAATCTAAAAAAACGAGAATATATCATTGTACACCATTAAAGCGAAGCTTGCATGTAGTTGCACACGTGAGATAACGCAAAATCGAGTCCGAAAGGGCACCGTTAGTTTGAGGATCGACTTGTAAAATCTGAGAGCTACTATCGCCTGACCATAAATCATGGTTCGAAACGATCGTGCCCAACGTATCATCAACTAATTGAAAATCTGAAGTCATCATTAAGTACGTATTCTCAACAAATTAAGCTTTGCTGATTCAGAGAAAAATCATGATTCATCGTTGTTGTCGCCTTTTTTTTTTTGTATTTGTGTCTGTCTTTTCGAATTCCGCTCCTTTCGCCATCTCAGCTATACTGCTTGAACCACCGCTCGGATTGATCTCAGAGCGTTGGCCTTGCCACGCACCAGTATCCTGACACTCACAACGTCACTTGGAAGTAGCTAACGAGAATTACCGGTGTAATTCACGTAACGGCACCGGGCTGCCATCATTTCTGCAGCGACGACGCAACGATAAACAGAGTCGAAGTGGTAACTTGTTACCGTCTGCTGTTAGTTACTGCTGCTGCTGCTGCAACAACCATTAAATAAAATGATAATGATGATGACATTTGCCTGACTGAATTCAGTAGATACGTTCGTTTAAGTTCTCCAAAATGGAGGCTCGGCTCACGTAATGAATAGAAGAACGTAAGTAAGTAAGTATTCTAATACTGCAACAACCGTAACGATGAGTGGTAAGCGTTACGTGCGATTCAAATCTTCTGTGTCTACAAACAGCGAAAGACGGGACAAGAACTATAGGAATCAGGCTAAATTAGGGCGAGCGCAAACATCAACGGCAACGTAATAGTCGCATAGAATAAGTGCATGACGAGGACCGTCCACACGTACCACAACCAGCGTCTGTCAGCGGTTGACCATCTAAGATGCTGCTGCTGGGGATGAGGCGAGCAGTGCTCACCTCCATCAGTACCTTGTTATGACGCGCATGGCGTCAACGCTCCCGTTCTTCGCGCATCTTACGGTAACCGTAAAGGCGCAAATTGCCACCACCGCCGCAAGTGGCCACTGGCATCGTCATTATCACCATTGGTGATGATACGGATGATCCCCAACTCAGGCCGTTCTCCCCGTTGATCACTGGCGGCAGGCAAGCGAGCCATTATAACGGCCGACCCTTTCCGTCCAGCTCGGCGCGACTTACATAGTTCGTGAGCATGAACGTAGGGTGGAGCGGTATGAAATCCGATGTCAAGCCGTAATCCTGAAGAGTAAAAATTAAATGTGAAGGATTCGTTACCGCGCAGGACGATTCGTTAGCGTACGTTAGCAGGGAGGAGATTCTGCAAACTGGCGTAACAGAAAGAGAAAAAAAACGCTAGGAAAGAAGGTCAGCGACGTCGACCTGCTTACCAATCAACCTGCACTTCAGTGGTGGATTGCTCCTCTCACTGGCTATTTTGTGAGAAATGACGGTTTCGCTTTGAACACATTGCCGATAAGTATGTATGATAATTTTATCGCAATCTATATGAGTTCCCGGCTACTCGCGTCTTATGACTGCCGCTAAAGCGTCAAAACGCCTACACTGAAGATGGACGAAGGTCTAAATGACTTCAAATAACGAGAGAGAATAAAAACGTAATGCGATACGAGAACGTGCTATAGTAGATAACGCTAGATTACCTATCTTACTTCGGCTTCGGCGCTACTACAGCTTTTACTACCGCAAATTCATCCGAATGACTCCGACACGATATAGATGAAAAAGCCGCTCTAGAAGCGGTAAACGCTAGCAAACTTAAATGGTTGGCGATTTTACGCGATACTACGCTTGGCATTCGTTGGACGCGATTTCTTCTTCGCCTCTCGCTCGCTGAATCCAAACTGAGTCGGGCTGCAGGAGCGTCGCGGCACCTCTTGCACTGTAGATGCGCCTGTTCGTGTACCTTTATGCCTACGGCGATAGGTAAAAGACCGACTGGTGAGCGCACTCGCACTCACACAACAGAGAGGAAGAATGAAGCACCTCGTTTAACTCTCGCTGATATGCAACTGTCTCGCCTTACTCGATATCGTTTCACTCAATGATCTGACGCGGGCGGCCAATATATTTTTGCAGAACCTCGTAGAAACATGCCGTTATCGCCTCTCGGAAGGTAACTGCCGGCTCAGAGCCTCCTCGCCGCTGCCTTGAGCTGTCGCCAGCGTCATCTCATAGCTGTAACGGTGTACCGCCATATTTATCTACCGCGTAAAGGTTCTTTGCGGTATATTCGAGGCGACAACCAACGCGTACAACCACTGAACGTCAGAAAGCAAATCATATCGGAGGCCGAATATTAGAGCTGGTGATTCATATAGAATATGAACGTGTGATTTTAAAATGTTTGGTGCCCGAGGAAGGAACGTTACGATCAAACATGTATATTGATACTTAATTGCATCACCAATTCGTTCTAATTATGATCTTGTCACATGTTTTTTCCATTTTTTCCTCGATTCCACGAAGTTTGCGTGTTTGTCGTCAAATATTGAGATTTCTCAAACACAGCATAATTATTTTCAATGTACCCCTTATTACCGTGCTTGTACTTTGCTTTAGGTGAAACTCGGACACTTCGAGCATACCGCGCTGCACCGGATCACGTGTCAAGCCCCAGTCACCCCAACCGACGTAACCCACGGACTTCTCAGGTATCCAGCACTCCTTCGCCACCGTCCCCCTGACATCCCATCAAAGTCATTGCATCTCAATGAGCCTCACACTCCGCGCGAGTTAGCATGGGAGCCAAACAGCCATTGTCATCCATGAAATGGGAAGACACTGTACTACTAAGGCCTGTATGGTCTTTCGGGCACCTAGACTCCTGACCAATCCTTCTCTACTGTTTGGATGACATAGGAAGCAGGCGACGATTTTATCTGTCGTTTTCCCCCGCGTTCCCATCTATTTCCCCTGGCACCCCGAACTGCCGGCCTGATTTACGCTGTTCCCCTGGTTGTTGTTGTCTGTCTCAGGACAAGCCTGTTTAATGGCGGTCATCAAGGTCTGATGTATTTACTTTCATACACCTGGTAGTCATTATGATTTGCCTTAGAACGGGGGGTCGGGTAATTTGTCAACTTCCTTCGTACACTCTATCTGTCTGCGGTGCATTTACGGTAAATATATGCGTATGGGGTAATTACAAATAGGGCTTCGACGGTTTCGTCAAATAGCTTCTCCTCGTGACGACAAATGTCAAGTAATTTTACCTACGCCTGTATAACACGTGCGCACAGTATTGTCTACGGAAGCAAACGGCTCGGAACAACCTAATGTCATGTACTACGTTTAGTTGTATCATATAAATAAATTTCCATTAGCCTTTGCACCTTTTTTTTACATTGCACATTACACATTCGAGCCGTATGTTAGACTGGTTTCTGTTAGGCGCCAAGTCGCGATGGTGTCAAACGATGTCCATACTAGGTAGGTAGGTAGGTAGGAGAAGTTCGATGACGATTTGAAATCAACGTTTCATCTGAATTGGCGTCTATAGACACGCAGATACATATACCTCAGGCCCTCGACTGTTCAAAAATTTCAGAGAGACCTAACGTATCTGCACACCTCCCTTTAAACCTGTTGACCACTAGCCAATTTCAGCCATAACACCACGACCAAGAACTACAGAGCAGATAGAAACGTAGCCGTAAGTAGCAATATGTCTAGATCCTACGAAAATTTTTCCCTGCTCGATCCGTTCGTTCATACGGAACAGTTTCGGTTACGATCATGACGGATGGATGGTGCATCCAACTGTCGATCCGCAGATTCTGACAGTAAGACAGAAACGTGCAGAATCGTACGGCTCGTTTAAAACTTCGTTTCGTATTTAACC
Organism: Varroa jacobsoni; assembly: GCF_002532875.2. NCBI lineage: Eukaryota > Metazoa > Arthropoda > Arachnida > Mesostigmata > Varroidae > Varroa > Varroa jacobsoni. The sequence goes on from NW_019214113.1 coordinate 58,380, forward strand.
GTTAGTTCGACTTCCGGGCTGTATTATGATAGTACGCTCTCAAGCGATGAATCTGCCGCTGCTGCTGTCTCCTGCTGACCTATCATTTCAAAGCCTTTTCAATGTTTAGGCTTCAGCAGGGAGCCAGTCGTAAACGTTTGTTTACAGGGAGCCCCCCAGAGTGGGAAACTATCTATATATGTAAACTGTAGATTGATCGGAGCGGATATTATTGGTTGTATTTTTCTTTTGTCATGTTTTTTGACGACGTTACTATGTTATACGCTTCGTGCCAATTAACATTGGCGTTGTACTGAGCTACGCTACTATACTCTATGCGGATTACACAATATATGAATCAGTCGACTGCGTTGCGAAGCCGCGAAAATAGAAAACAATATGACTTTCATGAGGACATAAACGGACCTGCGTTTCTCCGCCTAACCACGTAGCTATCTAACGGCTCCGTTAGTGATTGTACAGACACCACAAACTCTGGTGTGCACTCATTCGGCATACTTTTTTCTTATGTAGCAGATAGAATAGCGGTGGTGACGACATGAAATCCCCTCTGTCGACTGAGCTTAGAGCTGATACTGAATATTCCCTGTTACCTTGCTTTCCTCTGGTTTCCAATATCTCAATTCCTTCCATCTTTTTTCTTTTGTTGTTGTTACCGCGCGCAGGTTTGTTCGTTCGTTCGTCTATTTACACCTTCGTTTTCTCGATTTGGCGAACCAGCGGCAGCGGCAGCGTCAGCGGTTGAGGATAGAGAGTGTATGGCGCGTCGCGTCTTCCCACCGCCGTATCGTGTACGCCCGCAGCCAGTCCTCTAGATTCTGTTTTCATCTTGATGTAGTTTGCGTAAGCGGGTTTTTCGTGACCTCTCCTTCGAAACGATGGGGTCGATGACGACTGTTATTTCGTTTCGTCCAAAAAAAAATACAATCCTGACACATGAATCACACGTCGATCCCTGCCCCCGCCCTTTAGTCGCGCAGGTCGCTTACTGCTGCCGTCATCGCTGTACTTGTCACTGGCGCTAGTTTCGCCTTGCCGCAGCCGCTGCTCGGTTCGTTTGAGAAGGGAAACTGATCCTCGATAGACTCCACTGCCTCCGTCGACGACAGCAGCGATGAGCACGACCACGGAGAAATCAAGCAACGATCGGACAACATCAACAGCAGCAGTCGCGCGGGCAAACATGGAGTTCAGCCACAGCATCAACATTCGCAAATCTAAAGCCAGGCCACTGCCGCACGCCGGCGAACTTCGTCGCTGTTCCAGGAGGTACTGCCTCAGACGCGGAGCACAGGTTCAACACTCATCGACAAACGAGCACACGGCTGGGTAGACCTGGCGAGTATCGCACCGTCATTCGGTTGTTGCCGTCGACGTTGGCGTTACCAGCCCAGTCGTTGTTGTGGTCGTGATTGTTGTTGCTGTTGCGATCGGATCAGAATCTTAACGATGGCGCAGGTCTGACTGCGTCTACTGGTATACAGTCGGTGCGGCCTCTTTCAATCTCTCTAGCTCGCTTAGTGTTTATCACACGGCCGCACAAACACCGGCCTCTGTAAGCTCGACGAACGTCAGCATTACATCCACCTCGAATACACAGCAGCGTCTGCATAGACGGTGGTGGCAATAACAAAAGTTGTCGCCGCCCGTCGTCGACTGAGGACGTAGTAGCGACAACGCAAATAATCAGGGGTATAAAGGTATAACTAGAGCCGAGCCTGAACTAGGCAATGCCAATTGATGACTGGTCGTAGATCTGATCCGGTTGTATATTCCACAATATGCACTATAGCACAATGCATATGTGGGCACCGAGGATGTCTGCTGTAGGGAGGCTGACTGACTGACTGACTGACTGACGGAATATCGACGTATGTAAAAAACGTAATTGGCAACCGTTGCAAAAAGCGGCACTGAAGACTGCTGCATATATGAGGATGCGCAAACTAGTGTTAGGTCAGATAGATCGAATTTTTTTTTTAATATCTTTTGATGCTTCTCTCTATTTGTTACTGTATGAACAAGTGCTTGGAATCTTCTCTTCAATGTAGAAATTGATTGGTGCAGGGCTGTGTTACTTTTATTGACCTAGGTGTAGTGGGACTTCGGGCGATAGAGCCGGTCACTATCTGCTAATATCTGTGTAGATATTGGAGAGTATGTCAACGCAGTTTATCTGCGGCACCTGCGATATTACATCAATTTTCTTTGACGATTACAAACGTTGGGCTCAACCTTGGTGAGAGTTAGTAATCTACCTTGTGCTTAAGTTCGACCACGGATCGTTGCTTTGCGGATACGGGGCAGGAGAGGGGCAGTGGTCTGTAACAGCAAACTTCATTCTCTCTTCTAGCGGACATATGTAACAGGCACTTCTGCCAAACAACAGGGTTGCAAAAAAGAATCTGGCAATTTTTGGCCCAACACGTTTTCTTGTTCACGATTTGCCGTTATAACTAAATCGTACTACCATTTGCGTCCATCGCTGCATTGTCTCCTCAATAACAGGTCTCATCAATCAAGCGGTGATAGCAGCGGGATTCGCCCGAGCCCTCGTTTGGAGTTAGTAAGATCCTGCTTTCTTTTTTTTTTTTTTTTAACTTGCTCACTGAGCCAGTTCTGCATACAAAGATGACTTGTGCTGCAGGCTATTGCCCTCACTACCTGCCCCATGTCGCCTTTCCTTAGAGAGGTAAACGGTTGTCCTTTCCTTTTCACTGCCTCACCCCACCACGTTGCACGCTCGGAAATACCACCTGCCCCCGAGAATGTGTCTCTCAGAGGAGATCCATCGAACCGCCTTAACCTAGTTGCGCCCTGGCTTCTGATCAGGTCGGAGTTAGCGGTAGGTGAGGCTTTGAATGCGCTGTCGCTTTCTCGAAAAGTGACGTTGGGCTTGCATTTGGTTTTCAGAGATAATGTAAATCTCGAAAAAAATATCGAGAGTAAATATTTATTGGTACTGATTTACCATGAAAAACCATAGGTTAGTCTCAGCAGTTAAGGTCGATTTTTCCATACTCTTTCAAAATAGTGGGAAATACTACTGGCCATCATTTCTTGTCACAGGAAAGGCGCCTATATGAAATACGTATAAAGTAAACTGTACACGGTACATGATATTGTTAGAGATAAACAATGGTAGCGAGCCTTAGTTTAGAAAAATCCTACCACTTGGAATTGTTTAACAAGGTCAGTTGCGGCTGTGCTATTATATTTTGAAGTATTTGCTCCCCAGTACGTTCGTCGTTCCTATTTACCTGTCTAGTGCTCCTGATGAACACAATTAGGTAAACGCCTCGTCAGGTGATTGGGGTATGTTGCTACTGCAGCGTTCAGCTCTTGTCAGCAGCTGCAGGACATCAATTCACATAATGACATTCGTAGGACATGAACTCGCATCAGTGCCTTGGGGTGCGTTCGTCTTCGACGCACTTATTCCGTTGACTTTAGCACCCATCTAATACTAATGACTACTGTAAATCAACACAGTACCCCCCCCCCACCCCCAACGCACACAGATGAACCACTTCATGAAAATCATGATGAAAGACACTCTGAAGAAATCTGGATGAGACTGTCACCCCCCGTTTTGCATCGTTACTTACCTGCCAGGAAGTGTTGTAGCTGGGCCGTGTTGGCTAGCCGCCAGCTGCCCACTGCAGCTGCTCCAGGATCAGTAAGACAGAGCGTTGCACTCAAGAGTGGTATGCGAGGTGACGCTGGAACACATGAGGCTCTAGCTCAATTCACTATTCAATATTGAAATCGACCCGTGTCCACTGTGTCTTCTTGGCAACAAGAAGAAGGTAACACCTTGTCGCTTTAACACATCAACACACAATTCGATGGCGTATTTTTTTTTCGTATATGGTATTCACTTGACGTTCGGTGCAGATGACGTCTTCTTAACCATTGACCTATTCAGAGTGCACCTCTTGACACCGTGTTTGATGGAAATCACAAAACCTACCACTAGTCAACAACAGGAATCACTTCATAATTTGCACAATTAATCAACTAAGGACATGGACAACTGAACAATTTAACGTTGCGGCCGCTCGGTTGGACTTTGACATTGAAACCAGCAGATTCAAGTTACCTACTATTACAGCAACATCAATAGCCGTTGACATCAACTTCGTAACACTTCGCGTATAACTTGCGCGCATACGGCAATACGAACGAACTCAGTGTTGAGTTGTACCCGTAACCAACTTGACACCTTTTTCTACCAACTTGAATAACTTATGCAGCAGCACAACTTTCTCCTTGCGCCACTGACCACGCAACTAGTCGAAGTGGTTCACCGACGACTTTGGTGAGCGGACTAGTGTTAACATTGACACAGGCGCACGCATACGGACTGACCCAGTGCTGGCGTTCGTCCTCGCCGTCGTACTCGACTATGAACTTAGCCTTCGTTGTGCGGCCGGACGACCACCTCCGTTCCTGCCTCCACACGAAGATCTGAAGAGAGGTGAGGGCACAGGCAGCGGAGAGCAACCGTGGTACCGTCTCTCCGATCTGCTGCCTCCTCCTGAGGCCTCCTGTGCGAGGGCTGTGCCCAGGATGTTCGCGAAAGAGTGAGAGACTGTGAGCGCGCGCCTGTCGGTTCTTTTGCTCTGGCCTCTATGGCTCAGGGTTTTCTCAGAGCGCTTGGTGCCCTCCTGTGCGCCTAGCTGCTGCTCCTGTGCTCGTCTGAGCAACTCCCTTCCTTTTCCTGCGCGACGTGCGCTCCCTAGACGACGCCGCGAGGAACTGACTGACTAAGCTCTGTGCTCTGCGGCTGCTGTAGTGGTGCCAGCCACCGCCGTGATCTGCTGCTGCTGCTGCTGGTGCTCACCGACACAGCAGCAGTCGCGGGTGCGGCCAAGGTACACGGTGCTCTCCGCCGCTGCTGGCAGCTTTAGCTGCCAGTTCGCTGGCTCACTCGCCAGTGCTCTCCGCATTTGCTCGCCTGCTCCCGCAGGCAGACCAAGCGAGAGAAAGAAAGCACGGATACAACCTCTCCTCCACGCAGCTCCCCCTACTGGCCGCGGTGGGTCGTCCACTACTGAGAGCTGCTTACGAGAGCACCGTTACGACTGCTAGAGCGGCTGCTGTCAGTAGTACTACGTTGCTTGGCAAACTCGAATGTGGCCTGGCCGACTGCCTGTCTTGATGGCTGGCCAGTCGAGTCAGGGCTGTTGCGGATACGGGTAAGGACATGGGTCTTTCTTAGTTCGCCTGTCTGTTCCTTACTTCGCCTGTCTGTTCCTTACTTCTTGTCTGCGTATGACCGGGTCATCCTATGTACGCTCTCCGTATACTGTCTTTCTTCCCGTGTTCGTTCCTTCTCTTTTTTCCATACGCTCTTACACTCCGGTGTGTTCTTCCATTCTCGGACACGGCACAAGCATAGACTTAAGCAAAGCCAGTGGCGGCAGTCTTTACGTCGCCCGTCGCCGCACGAGGACCACGAGACAGGCTAACGCGGGCGAACAGCCTGCCTTCTTGCCAAGGTTTGATCTAAAGAGCAGCTGGCTGCCGGAACGTTCCGAACTATCCGTGGAAAAGGCAGCACCGGTTTTCTGCAGCAACAACAGCAGCAGCGCACCGGGTGCTCTTTTCTCTCGTTCAAACTCTCACAGAAAATGGGAGCGCTATTTCGGGTTGCAGCCGCGGCCGCTGCGGCAGCGGCCGCGGCTGCGCCCGTCCCCTACCCACCGCCGCTATCGCTATGGACAAGCGATGTTCGCGACCCACCGATCGAGAGAGCGACCGGCCGACCACGCGCGCACCGCACGACGATTAGAAAGTAAGCTCCTGCTACACAGACAAACATGCACACACATACATATACAAACGCACGCACACAGACACTCACCGGCGCACTCCGGTACTTCCCGCCCCGTGCGCCTCCAGCTCCTCTCTCCCACCTCGATCCTCCTATCCGGTTTGAGAGGACCACCTCCTCTATAGGTGGTACAACGGCGGACGGGAGGGGGAGCGAATACAGCGCTGCTACCATTATAGTCCAGAGCGCACCGCTGCCAAGGACCGACCAAACAGGCCAGACGGTGGCCGACGCAGTACGGCAGGGCAGCACCGGGCCGCCGCGCCTTATTTTCTTCCCCTTGGCAAGAGGAGACCTTCGCCAGGGACATTCAGCATGCGTCCGCTTTAGCTTCTGATGCCCTTTCCCTCGGTGGTGGTCGTTATCGAGCTCCACGAACTTATTCGATGAAGCTCGGCAGCATTAGTAGCTGCTTCGTGGAGGACGCTGAGGACGTGCTACGGTAACCAGTCAAAGGGAACCGTACTGAACAACCGAGTAAAACTGGTGCACAACTAGACCTTGTCGTTCCTTCGTATGTACCTATTAGTTAGACCGGCAGACGGTAACGGGGCGGCCAGAACGCGATGTCGATTGACAGAGGCTTTTCCGCTGGTTGCTTTGACATCACCACCAGCTCGATCGGAGCGTATTCCCGTACTTTTCTCGGTGGTGCGAACTTCATCTTTACGTTCGTCTCCCTCCTTCTAGTACACTACATCTTGCTCAATTTCTCTGCTCTTTTCTCTTCTTAAGGTGGCAAGTTTTCTGCTTCTCGTGCCATTTGCTCCACCAAAAAGAAGACGTTCATCACACTTTGCAACACTATACATTACCAAAAAAACTCCCCACCTATTATTTCTCGTCTTCCCTTTAAGCTTACCGTTTCCTTTCGTTTACCACTGCTTTTCGTCTATGTGTGTGTGTGTGTGTGTGTGTGTGTGTGTGTGTTCCTCTATGTGGCTAAGTGGAGCAGCGCGTTGACGGCGCGTAGTTCGGCGCTTGCGGTATTCCACCGTCGCGTTCGTGTCCCTTTCCCTCAAGACCCTGTGCACCTTCTTGCCGTCATCGCACGCGACGATAGCCCTGAACCGAGCACCAGCTGCACGTTTATTCTGTCCTCAATCCGTCCACTAACACCACCGTCACGATTAGACTAGCTAGCAGTGATCGGCGTTGTAGTCCTCCACCCTCTCCCAATTTTCCTCTGTAAGGTACCGTGCCGTCGCTGCTGCTACTACTGTTTCAGCTTCTCCTGACTATGTGGAGTATGCTGTGGAGCGCCGTGTGATGCGCTATGCTCGATCCTCTGTACGCTACTGCCACCTGGTCGCTGCCCGAAGAATCAGTCAACAAGCTGACCGCTGGTTTGGCGAGTGTGACGTGCGCCCCACGAGGAGTGCGCGCGGTGAAGAAGCCTGTCCTATGTTGCTCCTGCAGCTGCTGTGGATGCCTCTAAAAGAAGAGGCAAGCGGCAACCACACTAGACTACACGATGAATACCGTGCTCCACACCGGCGCCACTCGTAGTGGGAGCTGAGTCCATGGGGGGCGCTGGATGGGGTGCTCTCCAAAAAGAGGACCTAAACACGGACCCATAAAGGTGGAAAGGGCTCCGGAACCTGTGGTGAGTGAGGGTTGAGGAAAGACATCCTGCCAGGAGTCTGCCTGTCTGAGGGAGGGCTGAAGAAGAGCAGCAGCAGCAGCAGCAGCAGCAGCACGAGAAATGAGGGAGGGTGATGTGCCTCAGGGCGATTCCTCGTCGCACGGCGCTCGGTATGCCGAGGATGTACATAAAACGCTACTAGTTGGTTGTAAACTGTTGGCCGACAGGCTGTGCGAAGCTGTTGCCGAGGAAGAACGGCCGAATGCCTTCTAGTGTTCGTAAGTGTAGTGCAGAGTTGAGCAGTGTATCTGTCAAATAGAGCAGATTGGTAATCTGCTAATAAAAGATTAACGAGATTGAGGAATAAGATTACGTAAATAAAATTACTTTGATTTAGAAAGAACATAGCGAGTATGTGAGACATATCCTTATGACTTCAAAGATTGCGGCTTGTTGATGGAACGGTAAAAAGCGGCGGGGACCGTAATCTGACAGCTCACCTGGCTAGCAAGAGAGCTACGCTGAGAATCCATTGGCAACTCAAAGCTTCTGTGTCCATAGGCTTCTAGGTCCGTGTATTGGCACGACACATATTCGTAATAGACATATTTCGGGGAAATCACAAATAGCGTTAGTCAATACCGGAGGAAAAGTGGTCCAGGGTAAGCGATAACAGATTGATACGAGCTCTAGAGCGACGGAATACGTGAATATGTCTGTTACGGTCAGTCAGCAGGTGCCTTTTCGTATCCGATTACTCAGAGAGGCCAGTCAGAAAGCAGCAATCCAGTTTCAACAAACGGGATCCGTATGTCTGATTCTCACGGTTAGCGTAGCTTGTATTAGTAGGAATACCGTCAGACTCAGCAAAGGAAACTGTCGCTCTAGAACTGTCAACAAATTTGTCTTCACCCACCGACTATTTGCGGGTATCACGTAACCGATGCTGTACGGTGAGAACTGATTAATATGTGTTGTGAAAAAGCTTCGATTTCTGATAATCTGATAATTATTATTACTAAGGTTTACTCCTAATGATCCCGTTGGTAAAAACAGTGTGATCGCATAGTAATGATGTTTGATCAGAATAGCCAGAAGGGCTGTTCGTTTGGTAGCGTTATCTGAACGCAAGGACTCGATTCGTGTTTCTCTTTCCGACTAAACAGCGGCAAGATTATAGATTTGATGGATTTCAGAACATGAAGCCGACGCTGGGCTTCCTAGCGTTCATGGCACACCGATGCTTGCCTTTAGCACGCTAGCAGGTAGCGTGAAGGTGCAGGGTTGCACCGGATAGGCAAAGATATACGTGAGATACGTTACAGTGAAATAAAGGGGTTGATAGACCGATGCCAACGTGATAAAAACAAAAAGCGGTCGACGGAGTGGCCTATCTGCGTATATGATAATATTGTAGCTACTTAGTATTCGAGGGAATGATGTAAATGTTTAGTTTGTCTTGACACGCTTGCTCGGCTATCTGCTGTCCCTTCATGAGGCTGTTAATTAGTGATTTTTGTCTCTGAAATGCATCCCATCCGTGATTTTAATAGTTTGCTCGTTTGGAACGGATAAAGCTGCAGGTGGTTAAGGTGATTTTCCTATATGATTACTTGGGATTTCACTTAATGGCTGGCTTAACAGTTGAAATTTAAAAAAAAATAGTTGCAATACACTTTGTGTAAAACCGTCATCTCGACCAGAGCGAACAAGGAGCTACTCCTGTGTGCTTAAACGGGCACGGAACGTACGAAAAATAAGGCGGCACCATAAACCTTCAAACTTCAGAATATGCAGTTCTATTATTCTAATATATAATTACGCAGAGATGGTAAATATAGTAAAAATAACAATGGTTTTTTACATCATACCCTACCTTGAACACCCATGTTTGTTTCAGATTTCAGGTTTTTAACAATGAGATACTGTTTCGAGTTGCAACCGGCCCTTCATTTGAGCTTCATTTTAGAGCTTATCTATGCACTACGTATTTAAACCGGAACTACATTATAATCGTTTTGAAATAAAGGGCCTATGGTAATAACACTTAGCGAAAAGCGGTTGTGTGTTAATCTGGCTTGGGTATACTCTCTCGTACTAGGCATTGCTTCGGACGACTGACCCCCAGCACGATGACAAAGGCCCGTTTTCAAAGTCTAAATCAAGCTCACATGTCCCTATAATGCTCGATCGCGGGAACTAATTTAAATAGCTAGCCCTGGATGATTGTTTTTTTTTTTCTCTTTTTGATACGGTGTCGTCCGACCTATTGATCGCTCGTCAATGTGATTTAAAGACGCTGCTAGGGCCGACCATGTTGGAAAGCGGACATTAAGCCGCGCCATTCTATGCTTTGTACTACTGCCACCTTCCAACATGTAGTCCAGCTCTCAAAACCGTCGTCAATAGCCGCCTGTACTATTTAACCATTTTTTTCCTTCTTTGGACCCACAATTGTGCGTCCCCGCCCTCCTTATCTGAAAGAGTATCGTACGACGCCTCTTTTTTCGAAGAGAAAAAATCGTCCCGAATCGTCTATGTTTATCATAGCTAACTTTAGCGTGTTTCGCGGTGGGTTACTATTTTGAACAACAGCGGCATAATATGAAGGGTAGTGTAATTAGAAAAAAGTGCCTACTCAATCCGTTCAACTTGCTTGCTCTGATACCCTACACGTATAGCCACTCCCTTAATATAGTTTCCTGTTCTCCATTTTATCGTCGTCCACGTCTGCCTATCGTCTTGTTCGAATATATTTGCGTTCGGCGGTATGGTGGCTCTGAATACCCTTATTCAGCCGTTTACTCATCGTCTTTTGTTTGTTGCCCTCTCTTTCCGTGTTCCCTACGTTCGTCTGCTAATCGCCCATTTCTCGTCCCTATATTTTACGCGAAGCAGCAACGAAGAACAACAGCGGTGTACCACGCTCTTGAACACGCAAGCTCTATGGAGCATCGAGGGTTTGAGGGCATGAAGTGAAAAAGGTTGAAAGAGCGTCGCCAATCGTCGAAAACCATCCCCGCCACTTCTGCTAATACAGTTTTTAGATCTATTGTGTTTGTTGCTACGTTGAACGTCCGATCCGACTCACGCTCGGGCAGATTGTTTTGTAGAATGATGTGTGTTGTTACCATCATTGTATCACTGGTAGCGTTGTAGCTATCGTATTTGTTCGGTTCGCTAAAACCGTCTACCACTTTGGTTTCCACCTTTATTACCTATTTATTTACTAGTAATATTATTGATCGTTGTTTTCCTGGCGAAAACAGCCTGACAGTTGCTATCACCGCCAGTGCTGCAGCTGAGTCCACGAGCAATCAATGGGCCTGGAACACTTGGAGGGACGGAGTATCGTGTTTGCGAACAGGTAAAATGAATCAGGGAAGTAGTACTACGAACGTTACTACATAAAGGGTATGAGCTTGAGAACTGAAACACTCGAATGGATTGAATGATCACGTAATGTCGGATACGACAGACGAGTACGGGTTCATTGATACTGGACGTCGCTGCGCGAACTGGAAGCACCTAGGCATTTGCGCGTACGGCTTACCGTATCAACTTGTAGCTTGACAACGGTAGCGCTGGATGAGGGGCTTCTCTGAACAACTATGCACAGATATCTGTATCAGCATGTAACAATAGGTATCGTGTCGTATTAGGGAGCATTGCCAAGCATCATTCGACACTATAACGGCAAGCGGTTCAGTCTGTCTTGATTTATCGTCGGGTCCATGATGTTATGGGTTCTGCTATATAATAAGACGCAAAACGTAAATATGTGTTATACAGTTCTGTAATTAGAGTGCGATCAATTGCTCCCTGATGGAAAATACTTCATTTTGAATAGTAGTTATATAGTATTGCCTTATTATTGTTTTCTGTTTTAGATATTAGATTCACGTGTGGGTAAGAAGATATTGGACGACTCTATTTACTAGAATGAAAAAAAGGCAAGTTTCGATAGATCTAATCAAAGTTCATAATTAATCAGTCAGCTTTCAACTATATGAAAATTTAAATAAAGCTATACTTATTTCTAAAGTTACGTTTGTCATTCTCAGCGGATAGATATTACAGCCTAGACAGAATGCAAAGTATAATACGTCCATCTCGATAATACCTAAGAGTTTCGGTAGTGCAATGGTAGCTGCGTTGGCTGTACTGAGACCAGGCGGTTATACGAAGGCTAGGAAAAGGGGAAGAGAGTCAAAGGTGGATCAGAGCTCGAGTGCCTCTGTGTATCAAGATATAGTAGAATCGATAACATTGTTGGTTATTCTTCGCAGTGTTGGCTTCGTAAACAAAAGGTGTTTTTTTTTTTTTTATGCTGGATTACAAACTTCCTAAAGGTTACATAGTTAAAGTGCCTAGACACCAACTATTTTTGGACCTGGTAACTGCCTGAAATATAGCGGCAAAGTCTTGCGATCATTAGCTCTGCACCGACTTTCTTTTAAAGAAATTACCAGTGGCATAGCGTATGCTTGTAAATACTTTGTTACACAAAGTTTCAGTTAGGTTTTTGATATGTGAAACAATTGACGCTGGCATTATTCAGGGGTTCTTACGGCAGTGTTGTTTGTCATCGATTTGAGCATGCTACGCAGACAAATCATGTCATGCGTTCCCAAGCACGTTTGTATATGTATGTCCTACGCCCTCTAACACTAATTAGAACTGGATACTGCATCAAAAAGAAAAACACTGAATACGACTCACATCCAACATCTTCATGGGCCGTCTTACCCGGTTCATTCGATATAAACTACAAGATAGCTACTGTAATACGTATTCACCATATAGCACATTTCGAAATTCTGTAAAGCACATGCTAGCAAATTCTCACCGAAGGTCTCACGTTAATACCCTACTCACATACCACCTCTACTTCACTGGTGAACTCTTACGGGAGACTTCAGTCGTGAGAGGTATTCGTAGAACGCTTGCATCGTTTGGCTTCGGGCGGCAACTTGCTAAAGTTACTTTGCTCTCCTGCTGTTAAAGCATGAAAGCTACAGGACCGTCGCAGACCAAGCGGTAAACTGTGGCCTCAGACAGTCGTCGTTGTTGGTGTTGCTTGTGCAGGCTATCTTGTTTCAGGCGGCGCGGTTCCTGCCTGCCGACAAGCTTGCACGTTAGAACTGCACCCGTCCCTAACGTTGTCCTACCTCGGTGCGGTTTTTCGTTTGCCGACGCCCATTGGCCAGCCTCGCAACCAGATTTCTGCCGGTAGGACAACGCTGTGCTAGTGCCCAGTGGGTCGCTCCTGCGACTTCGATAATGGTATGCGCGTGCCTGCATGCACTGCATGGTGCGTGCTCCGCTCCGAAGCTATGCCTCGTCTCGGCCATGCCGATGGAGAACAACGAAATATTTGGCATAGCGATATCTTTGTGTAACTATGTAGTGAGAAGCCGGACAGAAAGCCTGCTTGCTTACCACAGGTTTTGTGCGAGACTAACCACACTTTCCGTGCACTCTTTCAACTGGTGTGGCAAAGCGGCGGGATAGAACGACGGTATCAAGATACGTTGGAGCGTCGTGCACAACGTGGTTTAGTGGTGGACCACACAAACTGACAGAGTTTACGTGCTGACCTGGTAAAACGGGATCGAAGTGTGGAGTAGTAACGCGCAGTTTCCTCTCATCAACGGTCTCCTCTATGGTTGCTCAGCAGTGATACTGAATGGTTGATTGTCACAAGAATTGCCTGCCGGGCGAGCCCATATTTTGCTTGTTATGCCGGTTCCAAAAAGAACATCATGTTTTATTAGAAAAAATAGTTTTTTCCTAGGAAGAGCTAATACTCTGTTGTCCTATATTGAGGTAAAAACAGCTAGCGTATGTTATAAGGATTAGTCACCTGCTAAGTAGGTATTATTTAATACCGTCTTTAATATCTAGCTACGTACTCTCTTCCCGAATCATCATGTCTTCATAAACTCTGCGGCGAAGAGGATGGGGTTTGTGGCTGAACGCCTAGTCCAATATAAGACCTGTTTCCCCATAGTAGTGGGAGCACCAGATTCTGTTCCTCCTATCTAGTTTGTAGGGGTAAGGCATGAGACTTACTTGCATTAGCTCACCTAGCGATGTCTGAACCAGACACCGGCTCTAGCAATCATTTGGCTAGGCGTTATCGCAACACGCACCACTGGCTCGCGGGTTGCTCTCCTGATTGAACGTGGTTGGGTTGGTCTGGTCGCTCCGATCATTCTCCTGGATGACCTGATTCTTGATTCTCTGGCGTGAGGTTGTACCATATTTTGAAAGAGCATCGCTCGGAACGATTTACGCGCTTGGCGGACGAAATCGTTTGCACCTTGACGTTACCATTGCGACATTGTCGTGGTTCTCAGGCGCTAGCGGACAGCGACTAGGGCTGTCCTATGAGTATAGAAGATGCAGACGTGCCAAGTTTAGGGCATCTTCTAAACTGGCAGCTTTAGACATCGGTATGAGCATAGTGGCATATATCTGGACATGGAGGGAGTTGCTAAAGTTGAAATCCATTGGAAGTTGTTGGATTGTACGAGCCAACTGATTGTACTAACCGGATCTCTTTGTGAATAAAAGCCTTTAGGGCCTGTTGTCAGTTGAGATTTAACAATAGCATTTGCCAAATATGTTGATTTATTTCTGACAAAATGACTAGTATTTTAATAAGAGGAGTTTTAAATAAATGTATACTATATTAGGTCATCTACGCCTAATGTGTGATACTGTGGTTATTAAAATCCATATGTTAACATATTTTGCAAAAAAGAGACCTTGATTTTTAAAAATGGCTTGCACGAGACGAAACAAAAGTGGGCTGTTATAGTAAAAGGACAATAGCCAAGCAGGTTTGTCTAAATATCTCCCATTTCTAGTGATAGAGACAAGTCTTCGATTTGGATGATTGAAAGTCAGGGATAAAACCCAAATCGATCCTTGTTGCATTTGGTTAAAGTTCTTCTGATATTCGCTTAAGGTACAGCGTTAGAAGACCTTGGTGCATCTAACCAGTCCTCGGAAACATCGTACATTGCAATGTTGCACGACGATATGAAGACGACATGCCGCTCATTTCAAATGTCCTCTTAAAGTTTCCGTTAAATTGCCTTATGCAGAAATTCAAGCCGCGCTGGCTGACCCGAGAGTCAAAGTGATCAGAACTTGCATTATTGCTATCTCTTTAAAGATATTTACTAATAGAGCACGTTAGGTATTTTTTGTGCCACCAATAGGCCCGTATTGCACGTGATTCCAGCCCTGGCATTTATGCTAATCCCATTTCGGCGTTTGGAGTTGACCGGCTTTCCGGAGTTATTAGTCAGTGGCTTTTACTGTAAGAGGATTTTCCAAACAGAAAAACATCTGTATTTAAGGGTACTAAGTTTTCCAGTTCTGCCCTGGAGTAGAATGGCTGGTTAACAAGTAGCTCCGTATCTAGTAATCTCGAAAACACCCCACCTGTTCTTACAGAAGACATTGCTCGTTTCAGCTGTCAAACCCGACGATGGCTAGCGACTCGAAACACAGTAACCCAGTTAGTCTTTTAGTTCATGTGTCTATATTTGTTGATAAGCACAACGATCTGTCGAGTCGCGAGCTAACGACACAGAGCATTAAGAAGAACCCGGGTTTTTCTTTGTCTTTTCCTTGTTCCCATCACAATTAGATGCCAAAAGCGACACGCTTAGATGTTCACATGTAGAATAACATGTCAAGAGACATACGACAACAGACAATGGTTTGCTATGCGGGTTAAATAAGTAGCAAGACAACTGTAAATTAAAGGGGTCTATTTTTGTTTTTACATCTCTCTTTCTAGGACAAGTTCCACGCTCACATCCATACCCCCGTATGTCGCCTGTCCTTAAATCTCGATGCCTAAACTGTCACAGCAAGTAAAAAAGTGGCGCGACCCGGACGTGCCTAACAGCGGTGAAACATTGAAAGATTAGGGCAAGCGTAGGGTTTGACTGGAATCATTGAGGCGCAGACATCAGGCTTCATTTTAGTGAACTGACAGTTCTGTTCAAGCTTTTCCGAGCTAGATTGTGCGATGCTCGCTGTCTAGATGCTGTAGCATCCGCATCAAAACGACACCATTACAACACATAAGAGGGGTTTCTGCAATAGAGGCATATTCGTCCGATAATCAGCTGAGACCTTTACGTATGGCAAGTAAAAGCTTTCAACAAGCAGTGCCGTCTTTTTTTGATATATTCTTATTACTGGATACTGGCACGAACTGTAAAAACAAAGTACTTGAATTAAATCGACTAAATTAACCAACAATTTTTTCTAATCCGGTAGCGAGCGTTTTGTATAGTTTAGTCTACCTAAAGATGCCCCTCCTCCCCGCTGCAATGAACGTATCGAAGTTGGGCATCTGTAAGTGAGGTTGAATATTCTTTGGAAAGTTAAGCTTTATGCTTAAGCTATACTACGTTAGAGGGAGCTCAAGATTTCTGCAAAGAACTAAATGGTCTTCTTCTGGCTAGAGGGTAGCCGATATCCGAATGACACACATTCAATCAAACGCCGAGGATAATGATCACCTTTTAACCTCTAATGGGGTTGCTATATTCGAATTATAGCCCGCCAAACGTTGCGGGAAATCTCACTTTTGCTTCCGAAGACTCTAGCGGTAATATGGTTGATAAAAAAGTTTTCACACCTCTAGACTTTGGTGTCGTACTTAGCCGCTAGATTCTACGGACATAAGACTTATATCGGAGGTAAAATACAGCACGGCTTGAAGTCTCGCTTTCGAAACAAGGGGATTATCAAACTATTCTCGGTGATGCTTTTGTCATATAATAAGCTATGTATGACAGCCCGATCCAGACATATCTAGTGCTCTTTACCTCATGCAGGTAACTAATGTTAAGTGGTATGCATTTTTTTTTTGACTAGGCACAGTGTCCCGTACAATATACCCTACTCAATGCTCAAGTTATCTAGGTAAAACATCAATATCTGTGCGAATGTGTCTAAGTATATATTAGCTTTATCAACAAGTTCAGGTAGCTTTTATACAGATTTTCTATTATGAATCATATTCAGACTATATCTTTCTTTTTACAGTACCAATAGACGCATATAAAAAAAAAACGAGCATGTTGCCTGTGACAAGCGCACGAAGTGTGTCGCGTCAATCGCAACAGCAAAAACAATTTCACGAAACGAGCGCCATCCCAACACCCAGGATCCTGGTAACAAGCGACAAGACAGGAAAAATGGCTGTTTTAAATAGGAAAAATATAGAAAACAAAGTCCCATCCCAGCTGTAATTTATGGCTGGCAACGATTCTTACGACGATGAAGAAAAAGGCAGAAGCAACGGTCTGGAGATCGTACGCGCGCGTTTGGGCATCACTGACAGACTGTTGGCTTCGTGGGAAAGGGGGTCGGCTTCACGATACAAGCTTGATGCGGCAGCACTCCTTCCCTTTCTTCATCGCGCTACTCCCTTTACTTTGCCTTTGATGCAGCAGCCCCCTGATGTCACTAGCCCCATGGTCCATCGTGGCTCCAGTCCAATTTTATCGTACGTGGGCCTGGTCATCCGCTCAAAGAACGATCTATGCGGGCTCGCGTAGACGCCCCAGTCCCGCTAGCCTGTTCCCTATTCCAACGCGATGTAGGGATCTTTTTCTTATCAGCAACTGGATTCTGTTGACCCTCTTGCCTTCCATGACGCGCTATGTGCTTCGGCGGCTTCCACGAGCGCTAGCTGTCCGTCTCTTTAAACGAACCAACAGTCGAACTATCCCGCCATTCTCGCTCAACAAGACTCATTCTAACTCAACCTTCAGCTGTTCTTGCCTCCCAACATTACTCCTCAAGCGTTCTTGTCTTCTGCTTTATCCCATAGATAGAGGAATGAGAAGGAAACGACGGGTCTACTCTCCACTTTTCTTTCTGTTCGGAGCGATCCACAATCCACAAAGTCTCCTTCTGATTTCTTCCTGTTAAGAGCGAAATCTCTTTGTTATTATACCACCACGGCAAGCCGGCTAGCGCGCTTCGACCAGCGGTCCCGCCGCGGCCATGGACTGAGTGCCAACTAAAACTAACTGACTCTAAAGACGATAGGGTAATACCGCGTCGGGCCGAAGAAAGTGAGTACAGGAGGTCGCTCAGGGAGAGAGAGGGCTCGCATCGTTACGAAAGCTCGTGCCTTAGCCACTTTGACAACAGTACGACGACAACAGGCACTGGCTTTCGTTGTTCCGAGCGTTCTCCCTTAGGTCGAGCCCAGTAGACAACGTTCACGGTACGATATACTCGTCCCGCGCACGCCCACGGTAAAGAACCAAGCGAACGGAATAACTTAACGACACCACTGGCTCGACTCTCTGCTTAGCCGTCAGCTAGATAAACTCGATAAATGTGACGTGTATTAATCGCTATTCTGCTGGCCACCGTTCGTTCCTCTCCCGCCGCAATCGGCTCTGTTCCTATTTTTTTGCTCACTTCGTCTTCTTTTTCCCGAAAAGAACATACAAGACACAGGCTTGCATACGGGTGGGACGGGGACCGATGCTAAAAGCAACCGAATCAGAGAGAAATTATATGTGCGTATGCGAGTGAGACACAGAGAGAGAGAGAGAGAGAGAGACCGTGTAAGCATATCTTGAGTTTCGAATTAATTTCACTTCGAGTCCTCCTATCCTCATCAGATTCCTGGCTCCCGTTCGATCGTCAAGCAAGATAGCTGATAGTTGGCTGATTGTGTTCTGATTGTGGAACTAGTTGGAAAAGCTAGAGAAAGACAGCGAGCCAGAAGAATTTAGAATTTCAGTTCATTCGGAAATGCAGTCTTCTGTGGCGTACAGAAGCTGTGGTAGTAGTTGAAGGACTGGAATTGTGAAAGCTAACGTAGGGTCATCCCCTCATGCTTGGCCGACTTGGCCAAATGTACCTATTTTCTCTCTGCAGTGACTAAAAGTGACATCAACAATCAGCAATAAAAAAAAAGACAACAATCAGCTATTGTAGGTCAAATCAGTGAAAAAGACTGTGTTGCCCGAATTTGCGAAATCAGTCGTTTTCGAATAGCGCATTTGCATAGTAACCGTTGACCGCCAGTCAATTTAATAATACATTTGCATTTTGTGATATGAAAATTGAGCCTTATTTAACCGTCGGTTCCTGCGAAGACCTGATAGACCTTTATTAACTGCTTGCATTGTCCCAGAAGGCGTTTCAAGTTTATTCTATATATATATATATATATATATATATAGAATATATAATATATACGGTCAGCAAAATTTACTGTCTGACAACTATTTCATCGCTTTGCAGTTAAGTGTTTTCTGCACTGCTGTACGGATCCTATTGAAGGAATAAAGATTGCTTTCCTTTCGCAGATAGATACTAACCGTAAGGAAACCGAAGTGACAACGGCACGCGAGCTCACCAAAGGCGCAACCCCCGACCGTGTGCAGTAATAATCTACCATTTGTTTCCTCTACGGTTGTGTATTGACGCTCGGCAGAGATCGAAACACAGAACAATCAAAACTCTGCTGCGTAACCTAATCAAACTGGATAGTTTATCATATCTGCCAGTCTTGGAGACAGCAGCTGCGACTTAATAACAGTTACAACAATAATAGCAACAACAATGGCAGTAACAACAGAGCAATAAGCGACAGACACTCTATCCAAGTCCGCCATGACGGTTGGCGGCACACACAAACAAAGTCAGATCATCGAACGCCGAACGTCGGCCGGTTAAATAAAATCGATACGCAGGAGACGGCAAGCGGCGATTAATGCAGCCGTCAGTGGCCGTCTGGATAGCGCGCGACAAACGCCTAGAAAGTGATTTGGACGCGCGCCTCTCTAGGTGGGTGGCGAACGAAACGGGTGACGCCGATAAATACAAATGAAAGTTGCCACTGCTACCGCCGGCATCGGCTCTCCGATTTAAGGTCGGATTTATTTAGATTTGGTTACGTATCGTAAATTTCGACGGCTCGGGTACGAAATAGGAATGTCTAGCTACAGCAACTATTAGATAGAATATAACCGAACCGTCGGAGATAACTGTTCAAATAACAACTAGAGCAAGCAGCATAATTGCCCACAGAAACGCATATCTATTTAAAAAAAAACCCTACCATTTCTATATATATACGTGCTTTTTTTTTTTTTTTTTTTTTTTTATAGTTACAAGCGACTACAGCGGCTGGCCATATTGTTAAGCGGAGCAGTAGTGATTGTACGTGTCACATCTCTGACCATTTCTGAAAAGGACGGCAAGGAGAGATTCTATGGACGTTCCAGCGAGACGTTCTCTGATTTTGTGATAAAAAAAAAATCCATGCAATTTGTAGAAACTTCCTATGTTTCTCGAGAGCGACGTGCTATCTATCGACTCGCTAACGAGTACTACTGCTCTCGCTGATATCTAAAATTAGCGGCAAATAGAACATTGCCTATAAGTACAGAAAAATCAGCTTCTATATGATAACGGCAGCAACTGAGCGAAACTGAAGTATCGTCAATATAGCAGTTGTTCTTGGAATAGCGTCGAGATACGATTTAAGACAGTTTCACTGTGAAAGTTAGAGGCCTGCACAAAAGTTGTGACTCATTGCGACTTGTACGTTCCCTAGGTAGCGCGTATTACTTTCACAATGAATAACGGAAATTCTATGACGAACGATTGAAAATGTACGAATCGTCTTCGGTCGGAGAAGCTATCTGCGCGTCAGCTGGAACGAAGTTTCAACGATGACGAGTGCCGAAGCAGCGCTGCTATCGTAGATACGAAGCGTTTTCTGCTGCTAGTTTCCTAGCTATTGTCTGCGGCGTTCAGGAACCCCGACCGTTTACGAAATTGCATCGTGTTTTCTATGGATCATTCTACTATATTTATTAGATATATAAATTTTCCTTCGTCAACACGAGCACGCCACTCCCTGTGGCACCGCCATCAAGCATTCTCAACGTACGTCCATGCTATCCTCCTCCCCCCCCCATTGAATAATTTACTTAATTTTATAGTATATATAAGTTGAACATAGATGTTAGCAATACTGTATCATCAAGAATCGACTCATAACAGTCGTCATGTCCTAGTTGCATGTCCACACATCACTGAGCATTTCGCTTATCAAGCTACGGCTGGCAGACTAGAATAATTGATTCGGTTTAAACGGGCGTCATCTTCGTCCCTCGGCCGATTCGACCTTTGAGTGGCTCAGTTTTCTCGGCGATTTCGAACACGAATCGGTTATCGCGTCTGCACTTCTCTCCCCTCACCCCACTGGCAGCGCCGCCATCGCGGTGCGACGAGGTGCGGCGAATCATGCATTGATACTAAACGATACATATTGTATTGATGTTGTTTTATTAAGCGAGGCATCATGCTTTGCTAGTCCTATTGTTGCTGCTGCTGATATTTACTGCCGTTTTATTTCCCCTTTCTCTCTCCTTCGTTCTACTGTCCCCCTCCCTCTCCCCCGATCGCTTCATCTGCTTTACCGCACGTGCCCGGCCACGAACCAGAAGAACCTTAAAGAAAAGTAGTAACAGGAGCTAAAAGAACAACAATGACAACAACAGCTAGTAGAAGATAAATACAATTCGTTGTTATTAACTGTTGTTGGTGTTCAAGCAATGATACGGTCTGGTGCCTCGCGGTGGAGAAACGCCGCGGGGTGCGCATGTACACGCTGCGATCTCAGTCACAGCCAAGGGTACAGGTTGCATTGATGCGGTCGATGATGATGATGATGATGATGCATGAGAATGTAGAGATAGATGTATGTACATGCAGAGAAAAAAGTGGCGTACGCGACAGGGCTATTGGCGTGCATGCTAATTATTGATCGAAATACGAAGCAATTCTTTGCTTCGAGTCCCGTACCGGACCAACCAGTAGCGTTTAAAGAGTATGAGTTGTGTACATCATAGAAATGGTATTAGTAATAGAGCGAAACATACAGAAAGTGATCGTAGAAGCCTCAATTCAGATTGTTGAATGGTAAACTAGTAAGATGCGACATGGTAGCGCTGGCACCAGATGGTTTTGCTGGTACTGCTTGACTTAAGGGTCAGCTATTTCGCTTGATTTTGACCTATACCATCATTACTATAACCGCGCTACATCACGAGTAGAGAAACGGCAGACAAATTGTTATCCAACTGGCCTCTAAATAAAATATGGCAAATTGCCTTTATCACACAATTCTACCACTACCGAGAAACGCCAGCCGCTTACGCGAAGCTAAATAAAGTATATTCACTGTCTCGCACATTCAGCCACTTTGTATACGATGGCATCGATAGATTTTTCTCGCAACTTTTCATCTATCAAAAAAAGGAATATGTGCCTATACTAGTACGATAGTAGTAGTATCGGTATCTAGCTTTATGTAACTCCTTGATCAAATAATGCATTTAACACTGCCATTGCTGAAAGCGGTTGCTGGCTTTCTGCTCATTTGAAGTTGCTCGACAGCGGGCACACTGCTAAGCCGGCCGCGTGATGGCCTGCAAAAAACCTTTTAAATTTCGTCTAACGGCATTATTTAATTAAATGTCCCTTCTTGCTCTCTTCGAGCAGCTCGTAACCGCTTGTAGCAATGATGGAATAACGATAAAGTTGCCATAGCTCACAGGAAGAACGTTATTGCTACACCAAGCACCAGACTACGAATGGTAGGCCATAATAAAAAAGGAAATATCTCAATGCTGCGTCTAAACCTCGGTCACACTCTCCGGAAGCTCTTTGCGATTAACAGGTTGTTCACATGTATTTTTTTTTTCTTTCTCAAGCTTGCGCTAACCGTTGCATCTCTGTGTCGGTATATACAGACCTGTCGCACCTGCTGTCATTAAGACTTTATCAGTTTCAGGTTGGTGCAGCAATTACTGTTGACGATCGGCCCCCGTCTACCTGGGCGTGGTGCACCTGCCAGACCCATCCATTGGAAGCTTCTCGGGCGGGGCTCTCAGCACTCAGCGAGCAGTCAGTACCGAGAATACGATTTTCACACAGGTCACAATTTATTGCGGCTGTTTGCTCTTCTCCCAGTAGACGAGTTACTGCATAGCTTCCTGGTTAAAAGAGACTGTTTCAAGTCCCGCTAGCGATACACAGTGCGCAACTCATGTCAATTGTCCTTTATTATTATTATTTGTCCTTCCACATCTGTATGTCTCTATTCATATCTGGAAAAACGTGGTGGAAAACTGTTAGCGGAAGAATCTTTTTTATCTGGAATAAACGTTCTTTATTGCTATACATGCGGCATTTCCATTGGTCCAAATGAAGCGGCACCATTTTACAACAGATCGATACTGACAAGAGTTTGAGAATATTTTCCAACGTTCCTGCTCGATGCTTTCGAGGACGACGAAACTAACTTCTAAAGCTAGAGATTACGGTGCGTCTACATCGCAAAAACTTCATATATGACTTCATCTGCGCGCTGCAATGACCCTTCGAAATAATGTAATATAACATCCTAACGAGATATAATAATAATACTGATGATGGAACACTAGAAAATTGAACAATTAACTCTTAAACTGTTCGCAGTTAGGGGACGAAATTTGACAGATAAATACCCAGTAAAATCGGTTGGGTTTCTTCGAAAAGAAATCAAGTTAATAGAATAAACATCATTTAGCGATCAAGTTTTTATCTCTCGAAAATTAGAGCTTTGCGAAAATTCATCTACGATTAATGAAGGCAGTCGGCAAGGAAGCTTTGAACCAAACATTAGAGTGAAGATCAGAGTGTTGAAAAATAAGGCGAAGGTGATGAGGTGTTGGATCCCGTAGGACCGCCAAAATCGAGCACGATCTTGACGAAAGAGGAACTTCGATTCTAAGGGCTTTGGGTCAAAACTTTCACATGTAACATGTTACAAAATTATAAACAAAATACAGAAAATACGGAAATTTAGTAAGAAGTAATTTCCCGAAAACTAACTTAGACGGTAGTCGGAAACACGTGCGGCGCACTCCACATGCGATTCGCGAGGCTTCAATCCACGAAAAAATCCGCCGGGTGTATCGTTGCCATAAACGGCACTTAATTCAATATGTGCCGCTAGTCGGATAGGAGCCAGGCGAGGGAATGGCATCGCCTAGAAGAGAAGTCAGGGTTGGTGACAGTGCTTTCTTTGATCGGCAGTGTTTAGACGAAACGTGATGGTAGTATTTGTGATGGATCTTAGCTATTATGAGGTACTCGCCAAAAAAGAAAAAATTAATGTAGCCCGCTATTTCGAGTTTCTCAGGAGACCGACTCGTGGACCACTGGCATGGCAATCGAAAGCACGCAGTTTAACCACTGAACAACGTTAGACTTCATCGACGTCCCTCAATTACTTCCTGGATTGAGCAAAGCGATTTCAGACGTTGGCTTCAACCAGCTCACTCTAAGTTCGTGTGGTTAGGAGGCTTTCTTTCAGATGCCTTAAACAGGGCAACTGCTAGACAAGCATATCCGACTATCGATTTACTTCGAGAAGCCATAGATAGAGAAATTACATATAGGAACGCGAGCGGTAAGTCTACGGTGGTCTAAAAGCCGTCAGGATGTTGGGACCAGTATATATGAAATAAAGGAGAGCATCTCCAACGCAAACAGGAGAATCATCGTTTTAGCCCAATTAGTTGCAAAGTTATTTAATTTCAATATCTGCTGGCCTCGCCTAGTAGTAAGAATACCGGGTTTCACAGAGCAGAGATTTTTTCTACGATATATTCTATCTCTAGATCTTTGGGCATCTTTTTGTTGGAGAACGATATGGAATCAACGTCATAAGCATATGTAGACCTAGCATTTGTAGAATATCGGCGGTGAACCACTGCTGGTCGTAGTGGTTCACCACCAGCGTGAGGCATAATAAGCAAAACCCGCTATCTGAGCCAGCTCCGCGTACGAACAGATTACGACAATGACGACGGTAGCGTTCGTCTGAACTAGAAGTAGATTGAATTTCGCTGTCAGGAAAACAACTAAGAGTTTATTTCACAGCCACCAACAGCATCATGATATGTCTACCAGTAGCTTTGTGGTTCATAGAGAATTTACGATATGCTGGCCTAGGCTATTCTCTCGGAGTGGCCTGTTCTAGGACAACAGTGGTCTGTGTCCTCCCGACTGAAAAGCCGGCTGTTTGTTGAGCTCGACTTCCAAAAGTACTACTTCAACCATTGGTACAAACAGGGTTTTCGGGTGTACAGCCCCTTATCATCCAATGTTTCTTTTTCTACCCGTTCGCTGTGTCTGTATCGCTGTATAATTTCCGAAGGATATTTCGCCGCTTATAAAGATATCCCTGTGATATACATGGGTTACCAGAGTAATAGACTGGGCTGGCAACCTCGGTTCGATATGCCTACGTCGTATATTGTAGCTTGGTCGGTGCTAGTTTTCTACTTTCAGCTATAAACTGGTGCTGTACATCAGGAAGCTTTCTGCGGGTTGAAGTACCACTGCTGGCAGGGCCTTGCTTTTGCCCCTTTCACCACAGTTCATCTATTGCTATCAAATGCGTCGTTGAACCTGGCTACCGAGTACAGACTATGGCCACACGCCCGCATTACACAATTTGTACCAACGACTGGCAGATATGCTTACTCCGTTCACGTCTTATTATCATTTTCCCATAACTCTTACGTTTCAACTATGTCAGCATTCTCTCCTGGGAAAAACGTGCCAGGTTCAAAGGGTCTTTCAATCCAACTCTCTTCGCTCTCCTCTTCATCAACTCGCGTTCGGGCGGTATGTAAAAGTAACCCAGAAATATGTAACCTTAACGAACAACTCTGGAGTCCGGCCTCTGGGCGAGTGAGCAAATGGGACACCCCTTTCTGCTGATGTGGGCTGGCTGATTACCTCGAAACGCACAAACCGGCCGAGCTCGGCCGCCGATGAGACACCGGATGAGTGAAAATATTCGTGCGATTAAGATCTCCGTTGCAGGGAGAAAAGCAATGGAAAAGACCTTTGTTGCCCCCCATTTCTGTACTCTGCCGTTATCGTTCGGGCTACCGTCAACCAGCAAACAAATCTAATGAATGAATCTTATGGGAGTACGTCTTTTTCCTTTGGTTTTGGACGAGTGACAGCGGACAGGCGAGAGCGAACCGGCGGCCCGATAAAAGATGAAGCTGACGGTGATGAAGACGAAAAATCGCTGCGAAAAGGCGGGACCAGCCACTGGGACGGCAATGGCCGCTTCTTCCATCAGAAGGACGACAGTGATGCAATGGCCGGCAAGCATCTCAGAGCACCGGCAGATACCGGCAGGTCTGATGGCGTGTTTGAGCAACGATCACGATCATCAGACTTCTTTAGTCTGACCTAACTTGACTGACTAGTTGGCCGTCTGCCGTTCTATGATATGCGTCCTGCGTTAGGCTATCTGCGCAGAATCGCATATCGCGGCCACGCTCGCGGTGCGGTGTGTCTGTATGTTTGTTAAGAAAACAGATAATTCACAGTCGGTGAGCGAGTAAGCACCAGCCACTTGAAATCAGAGTCGGCGGTAGTGAGCCCGTCGCCCCGTGCCGCGCCATACTCGGATATAACGGCAAACGGAAGAAACAGAAAGATAGCAGAGGCGAGGGAGAATAGAAAAACGCATTCGAAATCGAGTCGAAACACACGGGAATCACCCAACAGTCGGTATTCACGCTGATTGGTTGTTCGAAACGTTTCCGCGTGCAGACAGTTTGTTAGCCGACAAACAGAATGCTCACGGGGTAAATAGCCTTTTGCTTACCAATACGACCGAAGGCTGACAGAGAATCGGGGAGGTAAAATTGAGAGTGGCAAAACATGCATTGATAGAAGCGCCATTGATGCTGAAATACATCGGTGCACCGTTCCTGCCTTCCTGCCACCTTTTGTCCCGCTTCGTTGCCAGCCCTCCTGCTGCGACCATCACGACTACGACAGCCACTGCGTCTGTCGGCCTGTTCCTTGTTGGTGTGACGCTGGTGTCTGAAAATAGACGTGTGAATGCACTACACAGTGGAAGAACGGCCGGGACTTGCTTAACAAATTCTAACGGACACGACGCCTGTGTTCGTATCCGCGACCGCCACTGCCGCCGTCAAAACTTATTCCAGAGGTGTACCAAAGGCTGGTGTTCCTAATAGACGCTTGTTCGGACTGCCTGTGCTCCATCTGAAACAGTCAACTGCACCTTCTACTGAATCGCTCGCTCTTGGTCTTTACTCATTTCTTCCCCTCCTGTTTCCCTTGACTCTTCTCCTTGCCCAGCTCGGAAGCCTGTCTGAGTGTTTGTCTTCCGTTAGAGGTAGTTTTTTTGAATGTCTTTTCTCTACTTGGATAACGAGACGCGCGGGCCTTCACGAGCTGTTCTTTTAAGCGAAAAGTTAGCGCTGATGACAAGTCATGAATCGGACGGTGACTGTCCGGTTCGTTGCACGACGCCGATGTATTAAACAAAATCAAAGGCAGGCCGGTAGCCTGTAGAGAGCCGACTATGCTGTTGAGCCTAAGGCAATAGAAACGATTGCATTGAGTTTCTGGATTGGAAAACGCCATATATTGCAATGACGACAATGCCGTTACTGATCTAATGTTGAATAGGCTGATAAAAGAAGCTTAGGTCGAATTCTTAACGTCGCATGCACTAGGGACACCAATTAATGATACACTTTTGTTAGTCGCCGTTTTGTGTGTCCACTCTTTTACAGAAAATGTTTGTTTATTTGTCACAGTTTCATCAGTTCTAGAACTGCATTTTCTTAAACAGGATGAACGTAAATTATGTTTTATAAACCTTACGACATTTACTTATATTACATTAATATCTTGCGGATATATATATATATATATCAGGTATATTGCGATCTGGACCGTTGTGTTGCGAACTAGAATGCCATACGTTAATAATCGGAAAAAATAATTTGCCTCAGGATGCAACTCACCCTATATATACATATATCCGAGAAACCTCTAATGTCTTTCGCAGATTTTTATGATTTGTTAGCTTTGGTCGACAAAAAAAACACTACAGCAACCAAGCCGTGGCATAACATGCGGCAATCACCCTTGTTCCAATTTGTATAAAAAAAAAACTTCAATAGAATTAAGTGCAAACTGTAAAGGTAAATTATTATTAGAGAATTTGTTAAGCGACTTAATGTTTTTATTTAATTTTCAACATTGAAGTTGCACTTAAAGCTGGTGAAATATGTGCAATGGGGCCACGGACCAGGAGCAGCGGAATAGTGGCCTAACGGTAGTCAGGGCACGGCATCATTAAAACCATTTGGATGCAGGACGCCTACTTCAAAGTCACAGGACGATTAAAAATAAAATGATAGAATATCTGAAGTAGGTTAACTAAACCATTGGCACAAGTTAGCATAGAGATTAGAAGCCTGTGATTGAATCATTTGGTCAGAATAATGAGATAACACGGCAGAATAACTTAGCAGACTCGGACCGTACAGGTTGGTAAAGCAAGTTGAGGGGAGAACTAAAACGGTTAAGCTGTAATAGAACTGCAAGAATAATTGTAACGGGCTAAGGGGGCAAGGTAATAGTGTGCCAAGTTCAGGTTCACAGTTTAAATTTAGGTCTGGTGAACCTGAGCTCGTCTTCTTACTAACGACTGGGGAAAGTTAAGTAGTGTTCGCTCTGTGTGTATCATTTGCGAGGCCAGAATTAAGTCCGTGAGCGTCAACGCTCATAGGTGAAAGTAGGCGGGTACGGGAATAGTTAATTAGAACACACTGATGTGTACTTCGAAAATGGGTGAATTTTTGTAATTACTCTTCGACTATAAGATAGCGGACTATTAGATGTCAAAATATTTGTTTAATATTTTAATTATATACGATATAATAAATACTTTATGGCTTGTTAGGAATTCATTTTCGCTACTGTGGTGCAGTTACTCTGATTCTATTTTCGAGGCCACGAGCCACAATAGAGTCTTCGTGAAGTTATCCAGCGTCCTTTTTTTTTCACAAAGAGGCCACTTCGTTACGTACTATTCATTAGGAATGCGAGTCCTTAGAACGCTCACTACCGGGGCAGTTTTTGGGTTAGAATTCAACGGTGCTAGCAACAAGAAAGCAGCCACGGTGACCTATAATCGATAAATCGCTATCTTATAAAAAAAAAATAATTTGTTCATACAGGCTCAGAGCCACTTCAGAAGCGCAGTGTGGAGTAGCAAATAGCCATGAGTAAAGAGTGCGTGATTGTGTTGTACTATCTGTAGCTGCTTTGAGAAATATTTTCAGAGGAAGATGCAAAGGGATATATCTGAGTCTTGTTTCCTCATAGGGGTAATAGAGGGCGGCCGCACCATACACTTTCAGCGATGTCACTGTCTTCATGTTGTTTACATATCGCCTGCTTGCTTTCCTACGATGCGTTTTAATGGCTGTCGCCAAATAGAACGGATGCACTGTAGTAACCAGTAGAAATCGGTTTAACAGACATACACACTTCTATATGTACGTGGAATGAGCAGAAAGATTGTTGAAAGGGCCTCGTAGACGTTTAGACACGAAACACAGAAAAACATTGGTATCTGGTAGATGCCATTGATATGCCACCTTTTATGGTTTACATTAACAGGAATTTGGGTAGAGGTCGACGTTGAAGATGTTTAAGGAAGGCTTGGAAGCGGCTCAAAAAGGCATGGTATAACCTTCCAGATCGGTGAGGGGGGTGGGCGTTCATTTCACGCGGCTAATTTTTGCTTACCTCAACTGGTCGATGCATGTCATGACAACTAAAGCCATATAACTTAAAAAACTCGCTAAGTTATTTAAGCTATTAACTTAGGCTAGGAACTATCTACCCTAACTCTGTACATCAAATATATGGAGATAAGAGGTTTTATTTGTTAGGTTAACCTCCGTGCGAATACGTGAATGACGCGAAACTAATTAGATCGTGTTTTCATTAAAAATGCCGTTAGGAAGATATTCGATGCAATGTTATTTAAGGTAAAATAGAACCAGCCTTTTACTAGACTTCGATTAAATAAGACGACAGTAAGCGTTCTCGATATGTTATTTATAGTCTATTCATTGTGCGTCACCTCGGGCCCATGTACAGAATCGATGCTTCTAAGGCTCCTGCAGCGGCTGCAAGAAGCCACTTCAATCATTACCGATCCCTTACAATTTTCGCCTGCACAAAGATCAGCGAGGCTAATGATAGACTGAAAAAACGGCAGCCGAGTCGTTGCTCATACAGTTCTACACAAGTAGCCGCCGGTGCTATCTCCTGTAGAAATTTTACCTGGCTTTCCCAGTAGATAAATGATGTTTTTTCAGCGCCGAAATGCCGAACCGATATCTTCGTAAAGCTTTCCAATAGCTGTTAATTCACGAATTGATTTCTGTTTCAGTAAAAAGGCCAATAGGAAAGAGCTACCAGGACTATTATCCTAATTGGACCAAAATCATAATAAATAATCTCGTTTACAGTGCGGCCTACACTGACAAAATTTCACATAATCACGTCATTGATGGAATCGCCATGAAGAAATGTAAAGTCTTCACAATTTGGTATACTCTCTGCTTGGTTAGAAATCTTTTTTTGGGGTAGCAAAAGCGCGGTTATAGTTTAGTCAAACGTGACGGGGACCAAAGCACGTATGCTAAAAACCTGGGGGTGATAGGTCAAATATAAGAATCAAAAAAACAAAAGAGAAATCTCGCACCGACAAGATCAGCTCAGCAGATCGCTAACGACAGGGGCGAAAACACAACGAACGAAGCCAGACTAAAGAAATGTAGGGAATCACATCTTGGCTGAAATAGCAGCAGCAACGATAAAAATCGATCCCTAAATTGGCATTATTATTACTTTAGTCTGGGCCTGACTACTGTTACATCACCGAGTAACAGCGAAGTTTTTGAGAGAAAGCCCTCAACGCCACCGTTACCGTCGCCGTGAAGTAGTAGGAAACTGAAGAAACATACGAACCCACCACAAGAAGGATCCCGTCTCGAACAACACCGGAGCTTCCAGGAGCCTTGTCTTTCTGAGCATTTGTTCTGTGGGCTAGGGATCATACGATTCCACACCGTCCTATCTTTATATACTAGCTTTCTCTTCCTTGTCCTGTTAGCTTTTATCTGCGACCCGTCTTTCAGTAGTTGTCTACCCTTGATTGTGTCTATCCTATGGACTTGGGTGGTTTCGATTTGATGGTGCGCTTCAGCCGCAATGGCAGTAGCGTATAGCGAACGGTGGCACGTCGCAATTATCAGGAAAGAACTAGCGGTCGTGTGGAACATCCGAGATGCCCTGATAACTCGGAATCTGGCCAAGCAAGTCAGTGCTATCGGTAAGATGGCAGAAAAAAAAGTTGACTTACGCTATCGTGACAGGCAGTAGGCAGGCCAACGATCGGCGCGCCCACTCGCCACAAATCTTGTCCTGAACGATACGGTTAGATTCAAGTTTGATGGAGACAAACAGATACAGGAAAACTGTAACAGCAAAGTAGCTAAGCCAGGCTCCATTCGTCAGAGATAGAACATTGGATTTTACTCATTAAGTTCGATATAGTTTCACTTGCGAAAGATAGCTGAACCCTCAAAGAATGGATTTGCCTTTTGATCAACCTGATACAGACGCTTGACCGGCTGCTTTCGGATAATGAGTGTCCGTTCCGCTCATATATAGATAGTAGCGATCAATAATTTTATATTTTCAGATGCTCCTGCGGACTTTAAGCTTTCATCCGATCAGTGTCCTTGGATGGTAAATAAAAAAATCACAATGGAAATGTCACATTTTAGATCGAAACATTGGCGATCTTTAGGAGGCATTGGTACCATCGATCCTATATCGAGGGACCATTTTGAATGTCTACGATTACTCCATAGAGTGCAACCAACGCAAAACAGATTTTCGATGTCTATCGACTTTTTACATATTGGAGCTTTCGATAACATGATATTTTGAGAAAGTAGCGATCGATGATGAGGGCAACAGTTCTTGTGAATGAGACCTCGACTTTAATGGATCTATCGATAGTTCTCAAAATTCTCAACGAAGTCACGTATCGATGCTATGAATTGACGGTCGCCGAAATAGATATGGGCTCCGTTGATTATTAGTTACAGATTGAAAACAGACTGGGTTGCTCTCCCACACCGATAGCACAATAGGCATTTTTCTAGGTCACTATGAATTTTTGCTATAAAATATCGTTGATTGGTTTCAGCGGCAAATTCATGCCGTTCATCAGAATTGCCCATCGGGCGCGCGTACCATTAGGGATGACTAAGCAGCGTGGCAACCAGCTATTCAATACATTCACAATATTGAACGTACCCGGGCAAATTAATTCCATTAATTAATTGAAGCCTGAAGATTTCTGTTAATTCAATGCTCGTATTGTAGATGTATGGCTGTTTTCTTGGCGATACGTGGGTTCGTCGAGTGATGAGAGAATTTAACGGCCCGTTCAGGGGCCACACTGCATTCATGTAGAGCGAGTCGTTTATTTGTCAGGCAAAATGGCCGATCCGGAAAAGAGCCTTTCACATAAATTTCTATAGACGTTCTAGTCGGCGACAGAATAATGACTCTTTTCTCATAACTGTTTAACAGTTACTCCTGTTATAGCCAACATTGTCGGGTTGTATTTTAGCCAGGCTTCTGACTTGTTCAGCTTTCCGAGAAGTGGGCGTCGTACCATTTCATTATGCGTAATTCGTTCAGACATGTTTCAGTTTGAATTTTCGAAATGTCTATCATTGTTCCAAGAAAGGCTCCGTAGATCATTTTTAAGTGGCGGCTACCGTCCATAACACTGCGTTACGCTTTATTAAAAACAGTACCGCAGGTTCAACGTACACTGATTTGAAGTTCCAGTAAAGCTGAGTGGTCCACATGAGAACCATGAATCCGAAACTATCGACATTAGTTAAATTGTCCGTCAATCAGGCCGAAAGGGTCAATTCGGCTTGTTACAAGTTCATCGTTCAGAACAAGCTAAGGCCGCTATCTTGATAAGTGCTGTTCTGTCGTGTCCGGGAAGCATTGGTCAATATTTCGTATTATACATCAAGTATCAATCATCAGGCACATCTTCTAAAGGTCCGTACATTCATCAGCTAAGCAGGACAATTCGAAAATCCCTTTTGTCAGAATGGTTTTCCAACGAACCAAATTATGTCGTCATCTTGCAGCTTCACAACATCGAGCTAAAGAAAAAAAAACTCCTCATTCCCAGTCTATGCTCATTGCATACGGTACGTGTAATCTAATCAGGTGCGAGGCTACTTTCTTTCACGCTCGGATGTATTGAACACATCAGTGACCCAAAATCCCTTGTGAGCCGCCATTGCGACTCGAGATCGTCTACCGTCATCAACGTAAAGGCGCGTGTGCGGCTGAGAGCCGTATTATTGCTCGGTTTCTGTCCGAAGCGAGTGAGCGTCGTATCTGTATTACCGCACGTATTCTCGTGGTTACGAAATCAGTGCGGCAAGCCGCAAAACGCCGACAGACATCCTTCGATAGCTAGACATGCCATGCCGGAAGACGCCGATTTTCGAGTGTCACGGCTGTGTGTCTGGCAATATGTAAACCTATAATCAATGAACGATTTCCACGCAGACGGGGAGAATAGAGGCCCAGGGTGACATAAAAATCGCATTGGTGTGTGGGTGCCAGTGTCCACAGAATACAATTAAATCATCATCACCTTAATCAACAGAAAATCGTCATAAAAGCGGGTTTATTCGAAGGCCTGGATTAGGTTGGTTAGACCTGAGGGTCTTCCCGGTGGTGGCGCAGCATCAGTGTGTTTACCTATTAAATTTAGAGACATGTATTAGCCTAAACTGGAGATTAGGCTTTGTTTCTTGCTGTCACTCGTCTGAAGCAACGTCTGAGGGCCTAAGCACCGAACTGAGAGTCCTAGAATCTGCTTGGGAAATTCTGAGTCTCCCAGAATATTCGTAGCAACGGAACGGTCGTGTACTCTATAGATCCACTACGGGCACAACGATGCAAACGCAAATCTTATTTCATCTCTAAACTACATTATTCCCCGTATGCGACGTTTCCACAAAATGCGTACACGATATGAGCGGCGGCGGCGGCGGCGGTGGTAACTTTCAGACATGTTCGTATAGTCACAAACACGTTTGTGTCTGGCGGGGTCCATACGATGTCATTTATTTCTCGTCAAAGATGACGGGGAGACTAACCGATAAATTTGTCGTAATGCTGTAACTGTTACCAATTCGATAAATTAACGGAATTCTGTCCAACTTTGCCGGATATGCTACCGGTATCGGCCGCCGAAATGCGGTAGGTATTATTGTTTGGACAAGGTTTCTTCCATCTGATGTCTGTGCTAGTCTAGTACTATATTTTTTTTAAGGGTATGAAGCAATGCTCACGTGTGGCCATTGCGGTCGAGGTGAATCGTAGAAACAAAGCCGGAATTGTTGGGGGGTGACATCATCTCAATTATAGATATCCTCGCTCCAATCTAGCTGACATAGTTTTTGCTCAAGTTTAGATTAAAATGTTCGTGCATCTCGAGAGGTCTAAACATTACTCTGACGGATCAGATTTGACACATTGTACCGCTGAAGAGAATGGCGTTCGATTGTAGGTAATGGATATATAACCGATCGAATTGATCCCCCTGGTAGTGCGACGCTAACCTAAAACTTAATATGTATTAACTTGATCATACTTCGACCAAGCCTGTAGAATGGCACAGAATCTCGCGTGTCTGTTGAACAGGTGATACGGCCTATTCAACGAAAAGGCAGCTCAGGTAAATGAGCCCGATTTAACCCAAAAGCTATCTTCGTATGTAAGGCCCATTGTTCCTGCAATTTTTGACTTGGCAAAACCTGAATAGCTGCCCAGTCGATCTAATACTAAAGCAAGTCACGAGAGGTTTAGTTGCTTTAGATGCGTTATATGTTTATTGTTGTACATGTATATTTATATTAGTATTCGATACCGTCAAATACTGGTAATCGGATTAGATCCTTCGGCCAGATCCTGATGTTAATGCTTCTATCAGCATTAATATGGAACAAGAAAATAGTCTAGACCTAATCACCTCGTCCGATTTCCTTCGTTCGAAGTCACCTCTTACGGGGGAAGAGCTTGGCTTACTGTTTCAAATGGCCGGATTCTACATATTTACCACAGCCGTCGATACATGGGCCATTCATGTTCAAGCGTAAACCGAGTTGTTATAGTTCAGCCAGTCCCCTATCCAATGCCATTACGACTAATTACCAAATACTCACTGAGATCGCCCACTCATTTTAGGATAACTCCAATGGCAGCGCTGCCATTTGATTTCAGGGCGTGCAGATAAAATAAACGCATACCGATGGGGCAAAAGACTCGTGAGTTTGAAAAAAAAAAGACCAGGTACTCTTTTAGTGTAGCTCGACACTAAAACATAATAAAAGAGAAAGTGAGAAAAAGATGAACGAAGTGAAGACCCTTAAGCGGTTAAATGACCTTTTTTTAAACGGTCGAGGCATTTATGTCCCACCCTGTATACGTATCTACACGGTTAAACTAGCTATAAGACTAGTGGCTTGTTTCTTACGAACGCGCTCTGCGGCCGTAATACAGGCTAAATTTGGGGACGCTAAGGCTATATCGTAACGGAAGATGACAATCATATACAAACCAGCTTCTAGACGAAGTGTTAAGCTATCAAACAAGCTTGGTAGCTTAACGTATTGTCGTTCCATCCGGATGTCTGCTCCTCATATTTGGTCCGCTTCGTACATTTTGTAAGTGACACTTCGATGGTCACGTCACGCCAGACGTTTATGCTAGACAAGATAGCTGGACAATTTCCGTAGAAATGAAAGCGAAACAGAATTGATTTTGGAGATCTGGGTGGCTAGTTTACAGCCATCGCTAAGCATCTAGCCGGGAAGAGGGCCTATCATATCTACTAGTAGTACCTAATTCAGTGGTACATCATCATCATACCATATCACATTTGCCTACTCGAGAACTGGCTGTTGTTGCGAACGAAGTTAACTTGCGTACATTACTATGTACGCAAGTTAACTTTGTTGGGAAAAATGTATAGCAATCATCGCTTTGGCCGCTTTCATAATACGGACCGCGCTTGCTACCGTAATGCGATGGACTAATATATCATAACCTGTATATAAAAGTTCACCGTGCTTGAACTGTACTCGAAATTATGCACATACTACCCTAATTACTACAAAAGAATTGTATTGTTTCATCTACATCCTTCGGCGAGTGCTTGCCCTAGTAGCGATGCCCCGGGCCATACGCAACAGGTACTACGGAAAATTTCGTCGGTTAGGTGCTGGAATGAACAATATCTAATCCATTCTTTGGGGATACGCGATCTAGTGAAACCCTACGAAAATAGATATAATGAGGCAATCCGAAGGGTTCGCCAACCAGACTTCGGCTGCTAGCGAAAAATGGTGGTCTTAATTTAATTAAGTCTGTTCTACCCGTTTAGCGATCCCGTTTCTTGAGCTCTCAACGAATCTTTGCCACTCCAAACCGTCTTGGTTCCCTGTTGAGTTTCCTCTCCGTGTCAGACCGTAGCAGAGATTCCTCTCATTTATCAATAGGGAGATCCTACAATCCCAACTTGTTCCGTTGTCGAATAGGATAGAGTTACGTAGAATCGTAAATAGTTCGCGACGCAGAAACGCTCACAGGCAGTAAGAAAGGCGAAACTGACTAGGAACTTTCGATAAATCCGACGCTTTCGTCTTGTCCGGCCTAAGCAAGATGGTGTTATCAGAATTAAAAAAAAAAATACGCAGATATTATACATGCATTAGTCAAACATGTTGATTTTTTATAAGTTGTTCCTCGAAGACAGAAACTGTCACAGCTTTTCTACCGAGCTAGCAAATCCAAGGACAGCAAAGTGGGTACGGCTATGGGTGTACCACGGTTGACGTCACTGAAGGTAACAGACAAGAGCCGACGGGATCGATAACTCGATCGGTGACGTTCGTTGCGGTGGGTGGTAAAATGATTAAGGCGCGCGTACTATCTTTACGAGAAGCGCAGAATTGATGGTAGGTAGATTTGGAGCAAAAATGGTTCAAGTCGAACTGTCGAGAGCACCGAAAGCCGAGCAACTGGGAAGACGAGAGAAAGCAATTGAAAACCAAAAGAATCCATACCGAACCTCTGCAGAAGTCTAGAACCGGTTTAAGCAACCCTGTCAATGGTTTCTGCAGCTGGCGGCATCATTGAGCAGCAATGCACCGGAAGCGCGGAGTCACCTCAATAGATAGGAGGAGAATGCGAACGAAGGAAAACAGATTTAGAAAATCAAACGTTACGTGGCTGAAAAGTGTGACTTGTTGACTTGCGTAGCTGAACGTAATTTCTATCCGTCGTCACCTTACGCTATATGTTATGATCCCAGCCAACAGAAAAACTTATCGGAAGGCTTATTATGGCTGAAGATAGATACACGAAAGGTGGGCTCGGGAACACATAGCGTTAAAGAGGAGAGGTTGTGTAACAGATAACTCCAGAAGGCACTCGTCATAACAAAGAAAATGGACAATAAAGTAAATTTAAGACAATTGTTTGGATTACATGATAGATAATAGAAATGTATAATAAAACTAAGATGATTAAATTATTGCGTTCTTGTAGATCATGATCATACAATTGGGCTCGATGTTTGTATACACACAAGAGTCTCATAAATAATTAGTTTTATCAATGTCCTTCTAATGTTTTGTCATACTCTTATATGAAGTCAGCATTTACTATATATATATATATATGTCAAAACCAGCCGCTTACGCAAGCAGTTTTTAACAAAAAGTCTAGTTTGGGGTAAACACATCTGGGCCGGGGACGAATCGGGACATCCGGGACGATTCGTTAATTTACGTTATTCTCATTCAAATTTCCGTTCACGTTTGAAACAATTTTCTTTGTCCAAAGTTCATTCTGTGTTTTTGTCGAGTCGTCGCGTTACGTTACGTGATCAAGCAAGGAAAGATTATTTCTGTGTACCTGCCATGCATCGTAGAAAAATAGAACAGCCTTTTTATGCCGACGACATCTGCCGGTGTCATAAACACTCGTTAAACATAAACTTCACCGGTGGAACCCACAGCCAACCGACTACGGTAGAAGTGAGTAATACAAGCCTCGCGGTGAAACAAGCACACCTTCACTGAATGTGGGGCGTCACATATAATCCAATATATGGTATACAGGCTGGTTGAGGGCTCAGTGATTACGAACGATGATGGCTTTTTATTCGTATGATGGGGAATTAGGGATGGCATAGTCCGGCACCCGTGCTCAATGGTGGCTCGTGCGGGGGCGGAAAGCTCGAACCATAGAATGACTTTTTTTTTACTCGCAATGAAAAAGAGGTGTCAACCACAGCCTATATCGTAATTTTCTCTATCAAGGGTTGCTACTCACGCTCGTTCCGTACTGGTTTACATAACAGTGAGCTCGCACTTTTATCGCATTATTTCGTTGGTGACATGTTTTCTCCATGTCCTTGCTACTAGTTTAATGATATGTTATTATATTATGCTGTAAATACGGAATACGATTTAATTATTGGCTGTGTGTCGTTTATCTACACTTGTTCGTTTTGCATATACAGCTTAGTTAGGGTTACATCTTGTTTCTGCTGCAACAGGGCTCTGACAGCTTTATAGCTGAGCCTTCGACATCAATTCTGTAAACTTGCAAATATGTATTGCCTCTTCAATAGGCCTATTTAAGATGCTAAACGGCCTTCGTAGCTTATTTGGGATGTATAGCGGTTCTTACGGAGAAGCAATGGGAGGCAATGTCTCGATAAACGCGCCATCCCCCAGCGTGCCTTTAAAAAAATCAGCTGCAACCGTTTGCGCCTCGCTTACCCCCCCCCCCCGCGACAGGGGGGAGCTAAAGATGACGGCTAATGGATGACGCTTACGAACGACGGTGAAACTAAACGGCAACATGTTTTGGATGGGCTGCCTGGAGCGACTGAAATAGGAAGGTGACAGGCAACGGTAGGCGGGCGGCGGCCAGTCGCAGTTGGAGGATCCTGTTTCTGGCGTCAGTAAGGGGAGCAGCCGGCGAAGAGTCGTTTCAAATCAGTGTCGACTTCGAAGAATTCAGGGGTGGGGGGTCGGTTAATCCGCTCAGTGCACACGTCAGCGAATAAAAGAATTTCAATCTGTTGGGCGCGTGAGACCATCAACGAATCACTGCAGTTCAAACTTCTCATTGATTGGTGGCGATGCTGGATGACACCGACATTAAAATGAACACGGCATAAGCCATCGGCGCGGGTTCGCACCTAGCTCGGTCAACTTAGAACCAATTCGAGAAATGGGAGCGAACGGTAGCGACTTGAGTTTGAAGTCAGAAGTCGGATCCAGCGTTTGCCGTAGCTGTTAGCCCGACAGGAGCGCAGGCCATTCGGCGTTTTTAAAAGGCGGGAAACGGTGCCGTAGCGATCATGTGGCCGGGAACAGAATTGAGGATGCGCAAGACGATGCACCTCGAAATGAAGAGGAGGCGTAACCTCGCATAGCTTTCTTCAGCATAGGCAATATTCTTCAACACCCCTCAACTTCTTTCATCCACTTGTTAGCTGTTTGCTACCGGAACGAGAAAAAGGCGAGATGCGAGGGATGAAGATGACAGCTGGGCCTTTTCGCGTCGTCTGCATGTGTGACCAACGCGTAATACCGACTGCGACGAAAACCAACCGTTCCTCTCGATTAGTTAAACCGCTATTCTGTTGAGTCAGTGTCAGGAAGCGAAAACCTGAACCTTCAGTCGTATTTGTGCTGAATGTTAGGATAATTAGACCGGCAATTAGAACTATATTTATTTCACGTACCACTGAAACGTTGTTGCCGGTTAACTAATACTACCGTTATCGTTTCCACGCAAATTACCAACTTTTCAGTCAATGCTTCCGTTATGCCGTTCAAAGAAATGATGTATATATACATATATAGCAGCTACAGATTCGTTGATACATAACAATGGAAGCTAGCAATACTGTAATGTATATTCCTACAGAAATGGTCTTTTAAATTTATTTATTTGATAAAATTTATTTGTTTCGCGT
Source organism: Varroa jacobsoni (assembly GCF_002532875.2). Lineage (NCBI taxonomy): Eukaryota > Metazoa > Arthropoda > Arachnida > Mesostigmata > Varroidae > Varroa > Varroa jacobsoni. The sequence continues at coordinate 97,917 of NW_019214113.1, forward strand.
TATTGTTTGACACCGAACTGAGCACTGTTTCCTATTCCACAGAAATAGCCTCAGATGATGGCTGGTTGGCAGGCGGATGCGATAAACTGACTGGTGATTAATGCTCTGATCCGCCATACGGAAAAGCCTTTAAATTGAGCGTCTGTCGTTGAGCGTCTCTATACCAACAAACCTATAGTCGCTAGGGGCACTTGTAGACCCTGTACATCACTATACAGGCACCTAAACGTATATGAAATTAAACGCAGTTCAATTTATTAATTGAATGTTAATTATAAATGATGATGATGATGATCGTATAACCCAAATCACGATTCGTTGCTCTGTTAATCAGAGGCCGTTAAAGAAGACTTATATTATTACACCAATAAGAAGATAATCTTACCAGAATATCATCACCGACTTAACGAGTCTCGAGTCGTCTCAATGAATCATTGCATTGCGAACTTACATCTAAATATGATTATAGCGTATAAGATATATATAGATATAGATTTGTAAATGTAAATATTATTACACCATATAAGTGGCGTAATGTGAAAAAACTATGTCATCACCATGCAAAATTACTATTGAATTTCCTAGATGGTGTCATCGCAGATTGATCAGTTTGTCTTTGTTTATTACGGAACACATGCTATCGTTGGCCGAAGACATTGTTACTATCACTGCTAAGGCCCCCAATAAAGTCTTTTGCTGTTCGCATTTTTAGGAAGCACAGCACATTCAAGATATGAGTGGTTTTCTGTATTAGTGGCAATAAGAGCCCAATTTTGATACGAAGCAATTCATTTCAATTACAGGCAGGCCTCGTTGTCTTTGTCGGGGTTCGTAATCTTCGCGAACCTGCCCGCCCCGCCCGTTTCAGCCCGTGACGTTCTTCTTAATGCGTTTTTTTTTTTTTTTTCGTTGCGTTATAGTATATTCTAAGACAAGCGCTTTGATGAGGACTTGATGGATAATGTTTTTACTACGGACAAGAAATAGAGGAAACAGAGAGGGAAAGAAACGAAAAGCAGAAGGGTGGGCCAGGAAATTCGAATGGCCCAATTCAAGCAGAAAACTTAATTATAAAAGATGTAAGAATTAACGATGGTGGTATTTATTTGTGTGTCTCGACACGAAAAAATAGCGCGGGAAAAAAACAGGTTTAAAATGAATTTGGTGCGATCCAATTAGCTTGAAAGTTGCATTTCGCCAAGAAAGAAGTAAGATTCATGCCTGTCAAGGACCCAACATTCTGAACAATAGAGCGTGCAATCAGCTAACATAAAGCGCATCATCTATGAATATGTAGCAAATGACGGCAGTAGATATAGTTTATGGTAACACAGGAGAAGCTTTCTTTGACGGAAGCGGCAGCATGTTTATACGTTTGTGTTGAATCTCCAATTATACACTTACCGTACCATATCGACACCGTATCCCCGATTGGCAATTACATTTACCTGATTACAAGTCGCCTAGCTCTTGTTAACTTGCATTACTTTCATTGTGGTACATGGCGTCCCCCGTTTGTACTTGCGGTTGAAAGGAAAGGCCACGCTAATATGGCTGAGACGCTATGCCGGAAGGCAACCTGAAATTTAGCTTTCGCATAAGATCGCGCGCCTGGCCGTGTTTGCCCCTACAAAGGAGTTGTTGGAGAACCGGGACGATACATCGGCCGACTGCGGCCGCGTAATGGTGATTAATGTACAGAGGATAACGCGTATTTGGTCTCAGGCAGAACTCAGACGAGGAGGGCATCGGGAGACGACACACCGCTAGTGACCGTCGAGTCACCGAAGACCAGCAGGCCATCAGGAGGGCGCCAGTCCCAGTGACTGCTACCAAAAAGGAATAGGACCCACGCTCTTTCTTCGCCACGAAAGAGCAGGAAGAAGGAAAAATGGCCACCAGCAAGTTTGATTTCGAAGACTGGTACAACGGCGCGAAATTAACCGGGACATCTTGGGTGCTTCCACTAAAATAACGCATATATCATACTTCATAGCTTTCAAGCAATTTGTAACTGCAGCCAAACGAACTTTATATATATAGGAAGTGTATGTACACGCCTTTTACTAGATCACTGGATGGTAAGAACATAGGTAGCTAAGTGCATATACCAAGGACAAGACCTTGAGCGGTTGACTTATGACAAATAATATTTGCGTTTAATATCAACAATTCTGCGCATTCAGCTTGCGCCGACTTGCCTCTACAAACCCTGCGTTTTATCTTGAGAATTTATTGAGCCAGTTACTCAAATTATTCAGGTTGTATTGAACTAAAATGAAGTTATCCAATCCGTTCGTTAAAGGATTATTGCTAACTTTCTCTATCCGCAGTAACAACTACGCGGAAGGAGGGATACGCGTTCCCTGTCAAGCCAGCCAACTAACTAAGCCCAACCAGCCTTTGGATTACGTTAACCCACATACTTTTGCTAGGTAGATGGGTCGAATCGTTCGCCCACTAGTCCATACAGTGTCAAGTCATGTCAACCTTTCGCTATGTATCAGTCTCACGTTCGCTTCGGAAGACAGGTCCGTTTCTTCACAGCCTAGCGGACATGAGCGAATCACCAATGCTGGAAACCTGCCCTGTGCAGTAGCAGCAGCAATGACCGTTTGGCTAGGGGACCATTACACGGCGAATATCCCGCTGCGTTTGATTCTCTGTCGCTGCGATAAGTGCTGATGGCGTGCAGTTGTCAAATAGTTCGTGTATCGAGACGACGCGCTTGGACTGAGTGGCCGACTACCTTTACCGGCTACCGGCTCAGCTGTCAAACTGAAGACGTTCATAGGTGACACCCTACTCCCGTTCTTTCTTAATAGATTCAAGCTAGAAACCGGTATACTTGGCTGCGTGCGGAGAATCTATTATAGTATAGCGATTCTCCGATGACGCGGCACAGCTAAGCACAACATACCTCAGAAGTCAGCCACCTTACAAATGGGTGGCTACGTATCGATTCTCTTCTATCGTGACAGCTTCCACTTTTGCATACTCCCGTTTGGTAGCGTTCTGCCATCAGCGCAGGTAAGTAGCCGAGGCAAGACGCCTTTTCGACGGGTTAGCGTAGTTAGCTTTGCTTTCTGATCGTTTTAGTTCCTCTGTCCGTGTCACTACAAGCAGAGTAGCTGTCTCTATAGAACTTTTTCATATAGACGATGAGGGTCTGGCGAACACGTTGAAACGATCAAGCCAGCGCTACATGTATTTTTCTATCTACTTACTGTTCAAAAGAGCCCTACTAACAACTGCACAGGATAAACGGTTTAAAAGTACCTTCGTTTCTTCTAGGAGTCAGAATTGACGACCTGGAGGCGAATCAGATTTTGGTTCAACAGACTACTCAGCGCCTGTCAATTGGGCGAACATCGCCGAATTACGACAAGCAACCAATCAGAATATATAGTATTAGCTCCAATTTTACGATTTTTCGGTGTTTATATACGGCTTCGAACAAAGGCTAGGTTCCACCTAACCCTCGACCTGAAGCAGGACAATGTCAATTCTGCTTTTCAATATACAATATGTCTTGCCTTAGATATCCACCCTCTACGAAACTCTAAATTCTTGCTCAGCGTTGTGTCGCAGGGCGAATTAAAATAGCAAAGATTCACCTGGTCAGTTCGACTGGCTAGAAGCTCGGTGATATCGCAACCCTGATATATCATGACGACAGGAACACAATGGAACGCGCTAGAAAAACATCACAGTATGCCAATTGTTTCAAATATAATTGGTGTCGCACGAAGGCTACAGAAACATCTGCGGGATAGAGTGCCCTTTTTCGAATCGGTTTACGTGATGATGGCCCAACGAAGTGTTACTCGTTTCGTCTGCGGAACAGCTCGGAGCTCCCATTCTGGTCGCTAGGGTATCCTAGCATCACCTCCCCTTGCCACCCCTGGTCGCGCGAAGGACCGAGGCCCTGGCTCCGGAGCCTTAGGGAATCGGTTGGGGACTTTAATTGACTAATATTTTGCGCTGATCCCTGTTTCCTTTCTATACGAAGAGCGCCTATCCTTCATTAGTGCTACGGTTACTGTCGTGTTAATTCCTTTGGCCGGGGATGTACACAAACCCTATTTTAGCTCAGCAACATAGAGCTGTACAGCGTCGGGAATAAGTAGTCGCGACCCGCACCGCGAAAGATTTCGCGTCGTTTCCACGATGGCAGATGTGGTGCTATCGATGCAAATATAAGGGTTATCTAATAATTACTGATAATCCTAGGCGAGTAAAGGTAAGATTCGTACACTGGAAGTAACTATTTCTTGCTTCTTTATTACTTTTTAATTTAAATATATAATAATCGTCTAAGGTCAACTTTTACTACCGACCCTCACAGCCCTAACTGTCGTTCTACAACGCCGAGCGTGCCTGTTATGTCGAAAATTCTCCACATTTCTCGTTGCACGTTATTTGTCGGCACTATCGAATGCCTCATCTGCAGTGAGTTGTTTGTCCCCTTTGAGAACGCCAGCCGCCGCATGTCCGCCAAGCTGGAGAACGTCAGAGTGTTCTTTAGCTTTTCTCCTGCATTTTGCCACCATCCGCTGGCCGGATGCCTAGCATTCGACTCCTATTTATCCTTCTCACTCTTCCAGTCGATACCACTCCTTTGGCTTCTCTAATTCGTGTGATTAAGCTTCCATGCTTAGATACAGACGTCTCCGTGCTTCTCTTTCCTTCTTTCTCATTTCCCTATCTCTGCTTTTCTTTCTCTGGCTTTGGCGCTTAGGAGCATCCTGAACAGCTTTTCATACCCGCAGTGGCGCGTGGCCGATTACGGTGGCGCGTCGGCAGTGGCACCGCCATACCCCCCCCCCCCCATATCATCGGGCTATCGGGATATCAACAACGGGGCAAAGGTCTCTTCGTTCACTCTTTGCCAGTACTCTCTTGCTCATCCACATTATACATACTTGTACATACAAGTCTTTCTTCGCAATCATCTTTTCCTTCATCTAGGACATTCACTTCGACGTTGCATAGGCCGCGACCGGCGTCACTGAGCCGGCGCTCTAGTGCTCACTCAGCCAGCAGCTCTCAATGCTCTTTACGCATCTGTCGTGTCCTACGTAGCTCTTCTTCCTGTGCACTTACTTTGCTTTTCACGCCGCACACACACGCACCCCTCATCCCAGTTTCTTTCATCTGCCCCATGCCCCCACTTCGTCTCTTCATTGCCTCGACGTCGCTGTGCAACTTCTTGCGCTCTCATCGCTCTCTAAATTTCTCTAAGTTGCTCCTGCTGCCTCGGCGCCGTTGCCTCACCCGCTAGAGCCGTGCTCGTTGTTACTCGACATTTCGGCAGCATATCGGCCGTGGCTGTTGCCTTCGCCAGCGTAGCTGCTGTTGGCGCTACCGTCTGCCTTCGCTTGGCATTACCACTCGCAAGAGGATGTCGATCTCCCGCGGGCGCGCGATCCGTCGAGCGCAAGCCAGGCAAGCAAGCGAGCCATCATATTCAATGCAAATTGCGTCACACATACATCACGCAGACAGACGTAGCGAACGTCTAGACACGATATATGACGGTGTATCCCTGTTCCAGCACCTTCGAACAGGAACAGTGCAAAGTTACCCTTGACTGTTACCGAAGCAGCAGGAACAGTGAATGACCTCGACAATGGACCAACGTATCCTTCTGTTACAGAAACGGTAAATAAACAAAATGAAAATGGTCGCGTCACTGAAGTTGACGCGTCCAAATCTCCAGAGAGGTCGTGGATGTTTCTAGGGAAGATTTCAGTATGGTCTTTCAGGGAGTTACGAGAGCGTGACTCGCTATAGATACCAATTGGGAAGAGCATTTACTGTTTTCCTCGAGGTCTAATGACTTCTATCCACCTGTTGACAGATTAGGAAAGGCATTCTGCCATCTGAAGCAGCAAGCTAAACGCAAGTAGAATGCTACTGTTATTAGTCGTTGCGGTGGACTTGAGGCATATACGCTTTGGCAAAAGCCGGGCGAGTTCTCCTCGAACCGAGAGGCAAGGTGTGAAAACTGCAGCATTTTTAGGTGACGTCCTAGATGGGGGATAAATTCAAGTCCTTTTTGGTATGATCGGTGTTTTGAGTGTGTTCCTAAAATCAGGTCATGCGTGCATGAATCGCGTAAGGCACTGTCAATTTCATGGTGATTCATTCAGTGGCCGCTATAGCTGGAAAACAAACAAGACTCGCTTGTTTTGCTTCGGGAGAAATGGCAAAGTGACATCTAAGAGATGTCAACTGTGACACCCTGTGACGCTAAGTGCAATGATGACTGAGACCGCACCCAAGTCCAGGTAATTCTCGCTAACTTGGCTACCGAATCCCTTGACAAGTGACAGGTCTTTCGGAACTGCAGACTTTATCTTTGTTCGGCTGCTACATAGAACGAAGTGGGTCGCTGTTGGCATTAAGACGACATCAGGTCGTGGCGACATTGTTGTGCGTAGTAATACACAGACAAACCGTACATGGAACGACATGATCACGAAGTAGAATATAGTTTACAGACCTGAGAACCATAACTTCTACATTACCCTCTATACTTATACTAATTATCTTAACGAGGCTTCTTTATACTCGACTAATTTGTACATCTGTTGACCGGCACTATGGATACTTCAATACTATCCAGCAAGTCCCTTTCAAACATTTATACAATTGGTATCTCTAGAAAAGTTTTATAACCGATAGTCATTCGAGTTTTGTAGCTAGCGCGGGTTCATCTAGTCGCTACTTCAGACGGCTGGCCGTTTGCAGTACAAAAAGGAGCGTCTGCGGCTATTTTTCAACCTACGCTATTATAAATTTCCACTTTAATGGGCATACACGTTTACCACTGCACTACCACAAGGACTTCGAGATAATCAACCTGGAATTCAATGAATGGGTCTATTTCGTGTGTTGATTATGAACATGGGATGCGACTCAGATCTAGTTTTACGGGTCATGAACCCGATATACTTGTAGTCCTATTAAGTAAAATGTTTAGTACAGCAGTGAATATAGGTACTGGAGTAGTAAACATCTCTATAAATATATTAGATTGAATTTAGTGGCATATATTACCTCAGCTCTGCGACGGGATTAGTTAACTGCTAGTCAACTGTTGTTTTAGCAGAACCAATTTCCCTTCTGACTTTTACTTCACAAATGGCAAAAATTTCTTTATATCAATAATTGTCCGTTTTCTATTTTCACACATTTTCCGGCCTCGAGTATGCATTTTTTTTTCGCTCTGAACCTCTTATGGTCTACATTTTTTTATGATCTATCGTAAACTTCTCCATTTTGAAGATGGCCAACTTCGTCAGCGTGTCCCACCTGTACATTTTTGCGAGGCAACTCTTTATTCAGCTTACTGTAATTGACGTGAAACAATAACCTCAGGCTTCCCATATCTCATAATTACGATCTTTAGTTCACTGTCCTGAATATTTGCATGATCTTTTGTAGCTCAGGCCATAGAAAAAAAGGACTTACCGCAATAATTCATTCTGAATAGTACACAACTTTCTGGTTTTGTTGGCTTTACTCAACTTCTAAGCTCTACTTATGACAAGACTGTTTGCTATCTCGGTATTTGATGAACGACCCTTTCTAATAGTTTGATCGATAGCAGGTTACTGTATGTAAGATCGTGTGATTTGTTACGTTCTGGGACCTGTAGAAGGCTCTTGGTGCACCACCTTCAACGATTGGTTCCAGTACCACAAACGTACATCGTTTTTTTTAGCTTTGCCTGCGTTGAGTCAGATGGCATGCTGTTTACTACTTTCGGCTTCTGCGGCAAAAATAAAGGCACTTCGTTAGCTAAAGACTAAAGGTTCGTCTATCTATAGCTTGGATTATGCTACATTTTGTTAGATATGTACATATATACATGCATTTCTATACTTAGATACGTACATCATCTGCGCCATAGTAGCTACGCATCGAAGATGGAGTTCTATATATTGCTGTAGCGGGAATACTATCATCACCATCGTAGTCGTAAGTGTCACGAAGATGTGTGCAAAACAAGTTCAAGCAAGTAGAAATTCTTAAGAGAAGATACAGATACGTAACGTACATCATTCTACATGCCTGTTGTTATATCCTACAATATGTGTTCAAGTTTGTTGTTACGGGAGCAGGCTCTATGCCCACTCAGCCGCTAATATTTCATTTCGTGTCCTAGAGTTCGAGATGACTGGGCTTCAGGCCCAAGGCTCCAGGCTTTGTTCGATCCCATGCTCGCCGCTAGCTTGCACATCTACTACAAACAATATTGGTTATTGCGCGCCCCCGCCGCTCATAAAAGTGCAGTAATAATAATAATCAGCCTGCTGTTAGCGACTCGATGCCGCTGCGCAGCAGAAACGCCGCCGAAGACCGGCCACCAAGTATTGAAAAATATATAAGACCCGTCCGTTAGCGTCTTAGGCACTGCCGTGACAGAGCGCAACAGTACCCCCACAAGATATTCCCCAGTCTTTTTACCGTATAGCACACTATAGGACTATAGTGGCCTAACAGGACTCCATGGTCTTCGGTTTACACAAAGCAGCACATCCCGCCAAACCCAAAGCTGTATTTGGGCTGCCTGTGGTTGTATCCCTTACACATGGCTAGATGCTGGAGCTCTATGTCGTCTATATGGTCAATATGGCTTCTATATAGGCCGCATTATTGGCTGTCGTTGCAAAAGGGAAAAGATATTATTGTTGTATATGAAGATCATAAAATCGTAAACATGCACTTCGCTGTCAGTAATGACACTGGCCCGATGCTGTTAACAGACGGGGCTGCCTGACAGGCAAATTCGCAAGCAACTGGGACCTTCCGTTGGAATGACGCCACCTTCGATGATCATTTCATCGTTCATGATCGGGGAAAACTATACCATAAAGCAATGAGAATTAGCAGCCGAATATTTACGGTTTGGACTAGTGGCGACCCGATGGAGGCGCCGGCATTCGTCATGGTACTCCGGATACTATCTTTCGTGATGTAGTATGTTTTGAGCTGAAGTATCTCGTTTTATCGAAAGTTTTTTTTTAATATATATATATATATATATAGTCGCTACGCTGGTAAGTGTGGAGGTCAGTAATAATGGGGACGTAACCTTGTTTGAAACATTTTGTAATTATGAGATATAATTAAAAACGGTGTGTAGCTAATACACACGCGCAGATTCTACCTCGATCCGCATGCTCGTGTGCCCTTCGTGTATTTCATGAACGTTTTACCGAAACGAAAATCTAAAAAACTATAGATGAGTCATTTTTGATGGAATGACGATAGTGAAGTTTGGACTGGATTGATACCGGCACGTTCTGTGTCCAAACATAGCTCGTATAAAACCTAGATTCAATTGTCGAGGTTACGCAGTTTTTCGGGCAGAGTTTTTTTCTTTATGTCTGCTATAATTTTACATTTGTTTTTTCGAAATTTACCCAAATCGTGTGCCTTCCCGGGCGCCTGTTCGAATTATCCTGAACTCATCGCTTTCGAGCTCGCTTTCCACTAGGAACCTGCGGTATTGTAACGCCTTTTCAAAATGTCTAAATCTCCGCATTCACCATTCAGCAAGACAGTCTAATAAACCCGAACTCTGTTTGTGCGCGCCTCTTAAACATACGTTTATATATGACGAAGCGCACAATTTCAGTGCAGGTATTTATTTTCCTATGTCGTGGACAGAGCACGGCCACACATAGATGAAGTAAAAATTCTACATTATACCTACTTAAACATTATTGTTTTCATTTAATAATATTCACCAAATCCTATTTCAGGAGGTTGTCTTTTCATCCAGGTCTCGGTTCCGATCGCCGATCCCGTTAACAACAAAGATATCTATACAGCCACCAACCCCGCTGTGAGTGACTCCCTTTAGTGATTTTTGCTTTTGTGCCGATCCAATAATCTAAAACTTGCTTACGCAGGTTTGCAAGCAGTTGGACACTCAAGGGTATCACACATTGCTACTATACTCGGACCAAACGTGCGTACCCTATACAAATACTGCGTTGCTTTGAATACTGCAATCCATCGCCACTATTCATTCCACCGCGCACTAAATTCGTTTTTTTTCCTCTGAACCCTTTTGATAAAGAGATGCCTGACCTCTTGTCGAATCAGATTGCCTCTGCGCACTTTCTACTCGCTTATACGCGCTGTATCTCTTTCGATTTCACCCTCACGCAAAGGACAAATATGCATGACAGTCTGTATATGTCTGAGATCACAGACGCCCCGATGGGACGTGATAGCTGGGATCTGATTGTAGCATTGCGTCTGGCTGAGTCGTTCGGCAGAACCACCAGTGTAGCCGTCGTAGGGAGCCGCGCTGACTCAAACCGTCTCCAAAGGCTACAACGAATGGATCAAGTTGAGTTGCAGCCGCAGCCGCAGCCGCAGCCGTGCGACGCCCGAAGTGACGAAGAAATCGTGTCGTACTGCTTGAGCCGAGCGCGGTGTCTTACCAACTCAGTTTGTATCACTCTTCCTTTAGTCTCTATCTCTCTTTATCTATGTCCCTTTGTCTTCTCCGAAAAGAGCGACTGTCTGCCTAAACGAAATGATCGCTACTGCAACTGACTTTGAGGCAACAGCAACAGCAGACGAAGAGATGAAGTCAGCCAACCTCCCTTTTTGCTTTTGGCGTTGTCCTCGATCATCGAGGCATGGTGGCGAAACGTAGTAAAACAACGAAGAGGGGCCAACTTGCCAAATAGCTTGCGCCGCGTCCTCGATCGCAACGCGCTGCTCGTTGGGGCAATCATGCAAATAACTTCAAATTACCGTCCGCGTGATCGGCGGGCCGACGAACCGGTGAAGTCTGCCTGCCGCCAGAGCTGACGCACGCGGTCGTATGAAGACGAAGCGAGAAGCTTTAGAAAGAGAAGAGGAAAAGAAGGGGAAAGGGAGAAATAGCGGATCGAGATGCAGATGACGGGGGCGCAGAAAACAAAAGGCACGCACTAGACGGAAAAAGAGACGCTACTGCAGCAGTCGAATGCGTTATCTATAGAGAGGCATTTGTAGGGATGTATCGGGTATAAATAAGCACGACTGAAGGTCCTCGCGATGGTAACCCGTTTTCCTACTAAACCTGGCGATACGTGAGGTAGCCTAGGTTCGAAATCGAGCCTAGACAGAGTTCGTTTTGAACTGGAATTTGCCAGCCATCTGAAGTGCCGATGTCGAATTGCAATAGCGGACGTATTATTTATACGAAATATACATTCGAGTTTCAATAATGAAAGGTGTGAATCTGTGATGTATAGGTGTGTCAATAAAAGAAGCCATCGAAGTCGGGGGTTCGATCTAGGTCAGGGTAGGCAGGGGCTGTTTAAAGAAGAATATTTATTGAAATCAGTCATCAATTGACTATTTTGTATGCGACATGCAGAAGGTGGGCTACGGAGTTTTTTCAACTGATAGTAATCCAACTCCAGCTAAAGAACTGGGCGAACCGCGCTAAGATAAACTTAGTGTTGTACAATCAGCATAAATAAAATCAGATTGAGCTCATCTTAATCTTAGGTTGACGCCGTATGTGATTCGCCTCCGAGCTCACTAACATATTTCGTCAACGCTTTTGGCCTCTCTGTTGGCACGTCCGATTAGGCCGTTGACATTCAGAAATAATTATAAGAAGGCCCTCATGGGCACCCACGTTTCTGCTCGCATACCCTGGTAACGTCAAGGCTCTATATCTAACAGTATTTTTGTATTGACCCATGTACATGCGTGTGTCCAACGTAGCCGGATCGTAATTGATATGTTTTATGTCTCGCCATTTACGATAACGTCCTATCGGCGAATCTCGAAGTCGCCAGTAATAGCAGCTGCGTCAGCTGCTGCTGCTGCTGCTGCTGCAGCATCATCATCATCATCGACTTCGAGCGCCAGAGCTTCGCAAAGGAGTCGTACCCTATACGACATAAATTCGCAAGTAACTTGGAGAGAAAAGGTGTCTGTTTTATTTATCATAGGTTCGAAAAATGTATGCTTCTTTACTTCGAAAGATGGGATGCCCGATGGCTTCGCCTGCCAGCATTTATAGAGCGACACAACAGCGTAGCAGGTGACTGCCACACCGTCGGCTGCGGCGCGAATTTATAAGCGCAGGGCCGGCTGTAGTACAATCGAAGGCTCGGTCTCATAGCAACACTCGCATTGGCTGAGACGGCTAGATACTGCACCGGGTAAACCAGTGCGTCCGTACTTGAAGATAGCCATCACTCTGACGCGTCTTACAGCTGCTCTTAGGAAACAACAGGAAGCCCAGGGCGAGAAACCTAGCTTAGCAAATGCCCCTGCCGCCTCCCCCTGCTTTGCCTCCTTCCATTTGGCCCTTACATCTGTATCAGTCTCTACCGCTATTATCGCAAACGGCGTCCTGTTTATCATTAGCCCTCTTACAACCACCATCGCCGTCTTGTCGTTTTTTAGATATACTACAAGAACACAGGCTGGTGGGCAAACGGCTGGCAGACGTCATCCGAACTAACGGCGTTTTTCATACACAACAAAAGAAGACCTGGCCACTGAGAGAGGGCGTAAAAATCAGTAGCGCGCGAGAGGAAATGCTGCTATTAACGTGGAAGCAGCAATCTCCGAGAGTCTGGGGCTGCCTTTGTCCGCGGCCGCAGCAGCCCGAACTTGATGCCCACCGCCTTGGGCTGGAACCATGCACTGAGCGCAGCCGCTGCCAGCGTCGTCGACATTATCAAAAACGATACTTTGAACGAACTATATCGCTAAACGCTTTCAGCAGCGATTCGCGTTGTCTGATACGGGCATGGGGGTGGTGGTCTGCTATTCGACGGCGGCAGCAGTGGAGAAGCAAGGCAGCAAACAAACGCTTCTCATGAGCGCTGCAATCCTTCAGCTTTATTGCTAATAAACGAAAATCGACGCTAGGGCTGATGCTGATGTCGATGCCAAGGCCAGTTCCGTCGTCCAGCGATCGACGAAGCAGCGATGGGGATGCTCACATCGAGTTCCTTGCGATTGAAAATTATTTATTGGTGCCAAAAGTTGCGGAAGTTGATTCGAGTAAGGGAAAGAGGAAAACTTAGATATGTGTGTGTGTGTATATATATATATATATATATATATATATA
>NW_019214114.1:0-50435 GCF_002532875.2 Varroa jacobsoni
CGTTAAGATCGTTCGCAAGTTCTGAAGCGACTTGGCCACACGCTATTTCGAATGCTGCATACGGAGGCACTGCTGCACGCTTAATATCCAGCCATTAGACTAACTTCTTTTAATGAACTTAACGAATGCTTGCTGTCGACTGGTCGTCTTTCGTAGCATATATATATATATATATACATACATATATCATAGCACTAAAAATATCTTTATATAAAAAGAGATTTAAAAAAGCATAACAAAAAAAAAATGCATAAATGCTGCGCCGACCCGCAAAAGTTATTCCTCAAAATTGTTTATTAGAGGAAACGGCCCAAAGAGGACTCTCTCTGCCGCTCTTATTCTAGGAAGTTGCATGTGCCAGATGCTGCTCGATGAAAAGGGGTTATTGATGAAAATATTCCGCCAGTCGAGCAGGTTCGATACGTGAGTAGCCCTAATATAGCCAACGAATCCAACATCCATCACCGTACAACTTGAAACCATTTAAAGAAAATCAATAAATACTTTTGGATTGATGCAGAAGAATTTATTCTAACCGTATCCTCACCTAAAAATATTATAGAAATACAAAATCCAGCCATTTCTAATACAGGTAGTTAAAAGTAAATCACAGAAAACGGTAATCAACTGTAAATGCAGAGGTGTGCTCCACAACCTGTACCATAGTCCAGACTGACGCTAGTGAAGGCGATGCTACGTTTTTAAAAGGACTGGATTGTAGTTGGCCACTATTGGCTGCTATCAATTGGCTGCAATCAAACCCCCCTATCCCATCATCATCAAAAACTAATAAAATAACAGCGGTTCATTCAGCGAAAAAAAACTTGGTCAGAAGAAAATTTTAGTGCATCATCAGCGTACTACTTGTTGCCAGCTATCCAGAATTGCCTGGTTGGTGTTAATACAGTTTCAGTGGAGGATACAAAAAAATAACGTTGTAGCATTATGAAAAAGAAAAAAAAATTGTAATATTATTTAGAACATAAAAAATATATGCTTCATTACAAACATTAGTAGTGTTTACTTGTATAAACTATTGTGATATATTTTGTCACAGTTAATCTTTGTCGTTTCGACTTTTATCACCGGTCTGATTATTTTTGCGTCTGGTTCTCCGCTTCGCGTAAAGTTCTAATCGATGCCTGCGACTTGGATGATGAGGATACTTAATAGTCCATTTACCGATTTTTCTCGTAAAAACGAGTGTTACCAATCGTCCTCACCCGTAAACCTTCAGAATCTGTAATTGCTAGCAGAGATTTTGTAAATCAATTGTGGAGAATTTTTTTTTTTGAAAAAAACGATTTTCTCGAATTACTGTTTAGAACATATGGAGTAATATGCATATTTATTTTAAAAAGCGTAAAAAGATGGGTGCTAGTAATATTCTGAGCGATCCAATGAAGCATACCTTCGTCGCAAGGCATGCTTCAGTCATGAAATAGTTTCTAATTACTTAAAAGCTGTTTTACTGTTCTCAAAAGCCGTTATAAATGCGCCGCTTTCTCAACGACTAAAGGAAGTAAAAGTTCCGAATCAATTACACAGTTTATTTTCGGATGTAACTTTCCTTTTCATCAACGCATAGCGTATACAAACTAGTAATGTGCGAAACGCAGTTCATCCTATGCGTTCAGCTATGCTGCCGGTCGTTTCCGTACCTTGTCTACTACCTCTATTCGCCTATAACAGCGCGAACCTCGTTGGCTCACAACAAGGGCGCAAGTCTATCAGGGCACTTCGTACGCCATCTTAACTTAGCGCACTCCGCTAAGTCTAGAACGTTCAGGCGTGGGCGTTCGTTTGGATTAAACCTGATGTAATTAGCTTCCCCGGGACATGCGCGAGGCATTGCTAAGTCGGCAAAAATACCTATGATGCAATGGCTTTGACCATACTGCAAGAGGAGTGAACTTTGAAAACCGATACGATAAGCTCATACATTGCTGGTCGTTGCATTACGCTGCTGCACTGTTTGTACAGCCCGGGTTCTCAATTCTAGGCACCAACAGCGCGAGCGATTGGAAAACACTTGGTAAAACTAGTTTAGGAACAAGACTAACATCTAATGCCGTACCTAGTCAGGCAGATATCCTAAACCCGCGTATCGAAGGGGTTGAGTACGCGCCAACAATAACATGAACATATCGTTCGAATGTAATGATAGGCAGCGGCCTCCGTATTTGATCTAATTTTTTATTTTGTCGCAAACGCGCGTTTATTGCCAAGAATAATGCTCTCGAAGAACTATCTTTGGTCGAAGGAGGCGGCCGGTTTTGACAAAAATGCCCACTTGGCTACCATGGTGGGCCGGGATGGCCGATCGTCTGGGGAAGCATTCATGGAAACAGCGATGTCAGTATATAGCATGTATTGCTCTACTTAGAACAACATTACCGTGCAGTGAGACAATGAGAAGACGATAATTACATCTACCGCTACCACACTAATTGCACCTAAAACATTGCCTGTCTAAATGTTGAGCTTCAGCTAGACTCACCTGTAATGCTGCCGAATCTGAAAGAAGGCCTTTGTTTACGTGTCTGCCTATAGGCTATATTGAAACTATTCATAGTTCCTTATGATCACTCGCGACACGACGCAGACGCCCGCTATTTCTGCGTTTCAGATACTGCGAGAGATGGACCAGTGAAAAAATACAGGAAAAGTAATCGGTTGAAAGTTTTTTGCGAAAACGGCCTTCTCCTGATCTAGTCGCTTCCTTCACTTTTACCGCCGCTGAAGTGCGCTCCGCCGTCGGTTAGCCACTTAACACAAACAGTCAGTATTATCGGGCTAAATGCTTTGTGGGCCACAAGACGTTTCGGTGGTTCACATACATACATATATGTGGAAAGACTTCTCTAAGTCTGCGAGTTACCGACAATGGTTCGGTAACGACGACACTGACGACTTCAATGTCGGCGGTAGCAACGGCGATGCCGGCCGCAGAAGGTAGGACCAAACGCTGTCTGTTGGCCATGGCAATTTGCATATATTTAGTCTACAACACATTGGCAGCTCGCTCTGGCAGAGTCGCGTTAACCCGACAACAAGGTCAGAAAGCAATGAAAGAACAATGCGGAACTAGCTAGCATCATTACCCATAGCCGCCGCCCCCGGGTGCAATTCCCGTAACGGTTACTTTTCGAGAAAGATAGATGTTTGCCGACAATTGAAAAGAGGCACCTCACACACACACACACACACACATATAGCGTGAAGCGAAAGTCTCTTAACAGTATGGGAAAAGTTGCTTGATACTTATTCAGTTAAGTTTTTTCTTGCATTGTAGCCTTCCAAGCTTTCACGTTTGCCCTAACCACATAAATGCCACATGTATTAATGTTAGACGTATATAGCAGCAGCAGCGGCAGTGATACCAGACAGGTGGCGGATGTATGTCTTCTATGGAATCTCTGCTGTAGCAAAAAAATATGCGGAACTCTTATAGGTTTATCAGACCTAGTCTAAGGTTGCCTGCTCACAGATCTGCAGTCGTGTGTACCAATAAAAACCCTACTGAAATAGAAAAAGCTAATCTTCAACTGACTAAACAATCACACAGTGCTGATGATCCTGTAACCGATAAAGTCGTACCATTGTTAATGTTAATTACTTTTTTTAGTCTCGCATTTTACGACAAAGCTTGAGCTTGAGGAACTGAACATTCAAACTTTCCATTGGCGTTTCATTGCTTTTGCAGAATTCTAATTGGTCGAACTCAGAAGCGTCGTTGCGGTGATAGCATTGAATTGTAAAAATTACGCGGTTGTAGGATACGATATGACGATTATTGTGTAGCATTCGTGGAGAAAATTCACCCATCATTCGTTCGATTGTTACGGAGCAGACGTAAATCGCTGACTGATGGACGATATGAACGGATTCCTGTTCCTAGATGTGCTCGCTTATCTCCAGACCTATAGATAGATACACACATGAAGTGGCAACTCGGCGATGTCGGATCTATGCGCGGAAATCTGCCGTTTAAACATGGTTCTGGCACACAAATACGCTCCTTTTTTTGTAGTACAACAATATGCTGACTCGACGCCATACGACAGGATGCGAAACGCACGGCTCTAAACTCGTTACATCTGTGATTCTCATCTATTTTGTCTATCTCACTGATCGACATGTTACGCAAACGCATCCAGATAATGAAATTTTGGGTGTTCTATTATAAAGAACAACTAAAAGCTACAGGCGAACAAAATCGTAAACGGATCATCTAACGTTACGTTACGTTAAATAGAAATCTTGAATTTTTTCTTTTTTAGGTCTTCGTCCGATACTGGCTATAGCAAACACCACTTCAGAAAACTGGCCCCTTCCAGCATAAAATAAAGTGTGGCTACGCCATTCTATATTCTACGTTTCAGAACGCTGCGTATAGCTTACTCGCCCCGGATAGGTTTGTCTTCATGCGGTACACGAACACAACTATACGTCTGTGAATAAAAAAAACGTAGACATACATACAGCTGTTTCAATATGTGTCAATGAAAACACGTAATTGGTTGGCAATGGCAACGAAGGTAATTGTCCGTGATCTCTTACCATGGCCTTCTCTAGAGAATCACGAACGCTTCTAACTTTGTCGTTTTTCTTGGGAGTCAATAGGCTGGCTTTTATTTAATCCACTAAAAATGAACATGACCGTAAAGCCAATTAGAATAAGCAGCAAATAACGCCGTCCCGTCATCAACAGGTCGTTAAATATTGGTTTGTGATCGTTATTACAATATAGAAGTTTTTTTACAAATCGACGAACAGGTCGGCCAAATGACCATCACCGCTCCGCGCTACAACAACAAACTAATAAACAGCCGCTGTCTTCGTGGATGTCTATGACTCAACGAAATCATAGGTATCTGGTAGAGATTGTTGATGTAAAACGTACACAACAGTACGAAATTGTTCCTGGCAAGAAACTACCACTTTTTCACAAGAACATATCCATATGCCTTGTAGCAGCCAAGGTACCCATGACAATGCTGCACTCACACTAACACCAGGGAACCGGACATGTAGCGCAAGTAATAGTATGACAAGGCCACTGATTATTTCGACAACGTATAGAATAGGAAGGGTGCGTATCGGGTAAACTACTCGTCGACGCTAATTTGCGAAAGTGGCCCCTATTTTCAAATTATCGTCACCATAAGCTGTTGCGCGTCCATCCGTTTTTTATCATCAAACGCAGCCATCTATGGCATATATATGTGTGTCTGTGTGTGTGGGGTGTAAGTGGCACTTCACTCATAAGAAGGGTCGATGTTTTTCTTCAATGTCTGACAGCCAATTCATCCCGTGGGTCTCTCCAAAAAAACTTCTATCATCATCTTCAGTCAGTCAATACTTGATAATCAGTGCACGGGCGTTAGCTGACCCTGCAGAGTCATGCAATTCTTACCAGCTCTCAACTAGCAAAACGGTTTGGCACTGACGCTTATTGCCCCCGGCTACGCAACCTCTATCGAGTCTCACGGCTTTCTAGTTTCAGCTGTTTTTGGGTTCATGTTTCCTTGACCCGCTTCAGAACGCGAGAAGTCTACTGACGAGGATTTTCCTCGTAGAGAAAAAAAAAAACATTTTCAATTTCAGCCGCAGCCGCAGCAGCAGAAGTCATCACAGAAATTCAAGCGGTAACTGGCATGCTGCTCCCAGTAACAATGGGAACGCCTAGCCAGTAAAAAAGGACCTAATCTATTTTCGTTCGTCGCCAAGAATCAATTTTCCATTGATTGCTGCAGTAGCTCTTCCGTTCAGGAAGTTACGATATCTCTGTTATTTTCGTCACAGGGGACAAATGGCCAAGGACAGAATCTCTACTTCGCACCCGTGGCCACAATGAACATCAAGCGGTGAGCCAGTGCGCCTGTGAATGACTTCGGCTTTACGGTCAGGTCGAGTTGACTTCATCGTGCAAACGGAATACTGCCAGATATTTCCACCGTACAAAAGAGATAAGTACCGTCGATTTCTAGTAACAACTCTATTCTAAAGTGCGGTGCCGTTGTTGGGTCTGGTGTATATTATAGAGGTTTCGACAAGTCGGAATATGTTTTAGCACTGAAATACGTATATTAGTTTAACATTGTGTGTAATTTACAAATAACATAATAAGTAACACAAATAGCGCTTCGTTTATCGGATAATCGCGTCTGTAAGTGTCTGTTGCGCGTTCATATATTTTTCTATGCATACGCATCTTCGTTAAGCGTTACAGAACGACTAGAGAGAACGTGCCGAAGAATGTATGCATTGAATTTATATTAGAACGGAAGCTAAATATCGATAGGGGGTTACACAACGCCGAAGCACACTGTTCGATTGAAGCGCAAAAATTAATTCTCAAACACAAGTTTTGGCCAAAAATCTAAATTAAACTCATATTTGCTCGCTATATCATCTCATGTGCCCAGTACTTGTGCTACAGTTAATGGCTAAAAATCTGTACGGTACCTTTAACTTAGGTAACTTACGCGTACTTCATAAATCCAGTCTGAAGTGTAATCCTTTCACGTATACATCTGCTATACTAACTCAAGCAATGTGGAAGCGACAAATCTATTTGTATATGACTTTTTTTTTTTAAATACAATTGCTGCTGCTGCTATTGTTATAAAATATATGTATTAACATAACGTCCCGTAATTAAACTACCTTTGAGATGGTTTAGGACAGGAACGACAAAAGCAAGAACGCCGGAAAAAACATGATGGTAAACTTTGCTTCAAGGTATTACATTTTAGGAAGAATCGTTCACTTATTGACGAAGCAAATCATATGCCGCAGCTCAAATAGAGCTCAAGCTTGCTAGAAATAGATGAATAGATCTATGTAGGGACGGGGTGCGCGTAATCTGCATTCGTTGATCTGTACGGATGGACACCATATGCGCGGACTTCGCTGGATATTTCTTCGCCAGTTATACCTTATTTTTTCCCTTTCAACCCATAGATTTCTATCAGTATTCATATTTTTTAACTTCGCCAGCAGTAGAAGCCATGTGTTAAGGATTCGACATTGAAAAATCTGACAAATGACAGCTTTAATGTCGCGGAAAACACGGTAGGTTCACTGCAAACCTCTTCGCTCCTGCACCAAGCGCAAATAGTCGCTGCCTGTGAAATCATCGGACTTCAGCGTGATCGACTTCGTTCCATATATTTACATGCAGCATTGAACGTAACTCGAAAGAAAATAGTTACATAAATAAAAGCACGGAACCTAGCCCAAGCCTCTATCACGACCTCATTCAGCCGTCGGCTTGCCTATAGAAATAAACGTTTCGGGTCTTACATCTATCGCCTTATTTAAACACTGCCCTGGACGACTGACTCTTTTTAGCAGAACAATAAGTACACATTTCAGGTGTTTTGAAGTTTTGTTAGGCAAACGTGTTACTGGTACATTTTTGCTGAGATATGCTTGTGCGGCTCCAGTATCACGACGATAGAGGGGTGTCAACCGTTTAGATACGCACATATCGGCTAAGCATGTAGAGCGTACGTGAGTATGTGCATACAAGGTTTGTAGTATTCATTAGATATAACGTTGGACGAACGAACACGCCCTACACAGATTACGCATATCGGTTATTGAGTAGAACGAAAAAGGTCGGCTAACCAGGCTTTGTCTCACGTAGAAGGAATACAATTTCGTATATTTTTCAGAACTAGTTACCAGATGTAGGTCTAATTATGTGTAGAAACAGATAGAAGAAGACAGATAAAGTTGGGTCGGAGAATATCTTATCCTAACCTTTTAGGATCAGCTCCAGCACGCCACTTTTTTTCGGTATCAAAGTATTCAAGCCGTGCTTGCTGGGCAAGTTGATGGTAGGCGGCACCGCTGCTATTGCTGGAAGTGGCGTCTGTCGGAGGACGTCCGGCAGAAACTCCTGCATGGAGCACGAAAAATTTGCGCTTGCCTGTTTTGAGCTTTTTTAGATAGCCGCTTAGCACGACATCTTCGCAGCCTTGGGGGGAGCCGAACGTCGACGGCGAACCCCCGTGAGGTTGATGCGAATCACTCTCGGGGGACACCGGTCCCCGTCCGCCACTACCTCCACCACGAAACGACATTCTCCGCATCTGAAATGAACAATGGATAATGACATGAAACAGTTAGTTGCTAGTCGTGATCCGACGTATTTGCGCAAAAAATTTTTCTCTCTATTCGATACTACGAATCCTAACCATCATTACAGTTGTTGTTATTATTATTATTATTACAGTTATTATATTGTGTTTAGTTAACAACGCAGCTAGATGTGGTCTGTTAGTTCTACTGCGGCAGTTGTGGCCGTAGAACTATTTTACATAGTGTTACTTAGGTGGTATTTTTCTTACTGAGAAAAACATTGTAAAACGAAAATCCTCCGAAAATATTCTTAGCCGTTTTCGTGCTCGAAGATCTGTGACTCTGTTTACGTGCGTAGATGTACTGTATGTTCGTGTCGTGCACATGTACCAGACTGTGTTAAGCAATTTGCATACGTTGGTGACAACTTCGCTGTTACTAACCAGTTAAATTCTAGTGATACCCACGTTACAAGCACTATCGGTAAACTTTTTATTAGAAAGACCCACGCCTGACGGCACGTTCCTTAACATTGGCATTGGGGAACTTCCGTCAGCCGTTGCTATTGTTGTATAATAATACCGCAGGTTAGTAGATGAATGGGTAGATATCGAGTTAATACGGACTATGAGAAGGAACGGCAGCGGCGACGACAACAGATCATCTATATTTCACTATTGCACCACTGACAGAATTGCCGCAAGCCAAAAGGTAGCCTGAGCAAATAATTTGGGCCAGCGTTTGTTTTTGTCATAGCTCATCGAAACCTTCAGATCCGCTTTACAGTATGCTATTTTACGATCTAAAAAAAACTATCTATATCAATCGGCCGGGCTTTCTTGTCTTATCTGCATTCACTTTGATAGACGAATTCGTTCTATGTATTTGAAAATCAGCTTAGATCTGCTTCTCATCCCCATGTTGCTCCACTGTTGTTGATACCGTCCGGTACGGAAGTTAGCATCGCGCGCGAACCTGGCGTACAGCCGCTGCACTAACAACACAACATCCAAGTGCCTACTCCAATGAAATATACATAAAACAGCAAACGCACAGCTGAAAACCTCCATACTAGCTCTGGACCGGTAGCAATCAATTAGACATTACAGGAGGAATGGCTTGGCATACGAACGACGCTGGTGCTTCCAAACGCCCAAGGATGCATCTCCCCCACGTCTCTATCCATCGCGTAGGATTAGCTTCAGCTTCGCCTCCATGCTCTCGTCTGCCAAACAAAGCTACTATGAGTAATACTGGTAACGGTGAAGATACAACAAAGAAAGTTAGCACAAATCAACAACTAACTGTTGCGCTGGCCAACGAACCGGACAGCTCAACGAGTAACGCCTCGAAAGGCGAAGGCAACAATAGACGAAGACCCAGTTAGGCCAGTCATCCAAGCCATCGAGTCCCGCACCGTGGGACGCACACACAGCGCGAAAACAAAACGCGCGAGGAAAGCGATCAAACAATAACAACAGTATAGAAAGAATGAGCTTGTCGCTTTTTCTATTGTTCATGACGGCCCTCTGTCGTCGCGACAAATCATGTCAGATTGTCGCCAGCAGCTTCCGAGGAATTATGGCTGCGAAAAACGCTGCGGCCCCATCAGCTAGCGGAGAGGGAGCAAGTGAAAATAGACAATCCCTATTTCTAATAGACACACAGAGAAGAAAAGATAAATGTACAGACAGACAGACAGACAGACAGAAGAGGCATCGTTAAAAACAGCCCCCTGCTACTTACAGTCCACAGCAACGGTGGCCGGAAAGAGGGCTGTCGATACCAGTAGAAAAACCCAAAGAAAGACTATTATGCTGCACGTCTAAAGGATGGGTTCGAAAATCGTTGTGAGTCACTATTGCAGAAGAGGAACACTTCCACGTGTCAATGATGTCAACAAAAGGAAAAATCTTACACGCAGCTGCGGTATATCGATATTTACGTCTAAATAAAAAGGGTTGTGCGCACTTGGGTCCCTTTACGTGAGAATATATACGATTAATTTTGATTTTTTTTTTGAGGAAAATCACAGTGTAGAGCAAGAGCATCCATTGGATTCATGAAATGCCTCTTATTAAGGTAACTTATGAAGCTTGATGGCTTCTACATCTAAAGCGTCATGCGAACACGATGCAGTGCTATCACAATTAGTAAAGCAATAATCCCCAGCTAATTTTATGACATCGGTACATCCGAACACACGAGTGAATCAGGACGAAACAAGACAGCATCAGGCTGTAGCTCCCCATGTTCGATTAACCCGGGCGTACCGGCTAGTAGTAGGGCGGCAACGCTAGCAATAGCTATCTGAATTTAAAGGCAAAATAAAGAATTCGTACAAAAAAAATCAATTAATTGTTTCCAGGAAAACTTTCGTCGTGGACCCGTCCATCGCCACCACCACCACCCCCATTCTCATCAAAGAACACCATAGAACCCCCACGTTGAAAGACGCTAAGGGTAGAGCGGATGATTTCATCGATCAGTCAAGCAAAATTGTCCCCATTGCGTACATTATGTGAAAACAATTGATATGCCTTCCGGTTTTACTTCATCGCTAAATAGTTGCCTAGAAAAATAGTTGATTGGCATCCTACAGCAGCTCTTTCTTTTCCTATCTTTCCAGCCAGTTATGCTATATGTTTACATTGACGCTTGCTCATTGAAGCTGAAGGCTGAAACCCCTTCGCAGTAATGTTTGCATTAAGTACTTGTTCGTAATATAACGGATTAAAGAAAAAGAATTGCTCTTGCATCAAACAAACGAAAGCCCATACATATTTATGTTTCGTGGAAATATCATCACCATTGATAGCGATGCTATTGTTCTTACAAGACAAATTGATTTATCACAACGAGGCTTATTTTTGACCTACGTAAAAATAGTCACTGAAGTTCATTCACTACGCGATAGGATAATTGGGCGATTTACCTCACATGCCACTGTCGAAATTCGAAGGATACCGTACAGTTTCAACTACAGCCTTTAGATCGCACTGCCGTTATCGAAATATATATTACAGCGTACAACGATTGTATAACCAAAATACGGGTATACTCGGAGGTGTCCGAGGGTGAAACAACGGAGTTTAACGTAACGCCCAGCTTCACAGGTGGCTTTCTAATAGAGAACGCCAGTTATATGGACAAAGCGAATCCGCGTTAATAATATCCGTGTTGGCTTGCTGGGCAATGGCAAGAGCGGAAATTGAAGAAGCTCAGAAATCACGATGGTACACATTACACCTAACAGCCATCCAGAGGACATCGACAACGAGTAGTAGAAGGCCATTAGTCGGCCATAGGATAGGTATCGATCGCATTATCCATTCATTCGTTCTGTATTGCGTTCATTTTTTGCCTGCTGAACTTTTGTCATCAGGCGGACCATTCTGTGCTAGTTAGCAAAGTAGATGTTCTGAGAGAGGTAGAAACTATATGGCGAGCGCATATTTCTCTGATAGGCAAGGTCGTTATCGTATATCATGCGCATATATGCATGTGCGTCGTGTACAGTTGACCTTCCGATTACTCTGTTGAGCAAAAAAAGAATTCGGTGATTTTCGTCACTGTCGATCAAGCCAGTTGTGCCTCCACTCCTAGCGATCTGGAGCAGTGACTGAGCAATGAAAGACAGTCACACAACTCTCCTTTATTGATGTGGACAGATAGACTTTTCAAGAATCGCATTGCCATATAATTGGTACCATATGAATAAGGTTCGTTTTGCCTGATCTATCTTTAAGCACTTTATTATTGCAATTGAATAAATTTAAGCACTCCAATGATTGCGACTAATTCATCTTTTTCTATTGGCTTAGGTGTCCTTTATCTATTTTCAGGAGCCTTGGGCTTGCCGGTCTTCGTAATGTAAGATAGCCACAATGGCCTTGCATTTAGATGCTTCCCTGTTAACAAAGACGTCTATAGATGTATGCGTAATTAATCAGATAGAGTGCGCTAACTTATACCGTTAGACACAAAGTAACTTTTCCATATCGGATGTGACGTCGTAGATTTTTGTAGTCCAGTAACGTTCCAATGCACCCAACACTGAGGTTCCTTTTCGATTTAGCGTTAGTAGGCCGAATTTTTATGTACAGCAGATAATAAATGTACTCGATATTCAACAATAACAATCTGGCAATGTGCATGGCTACATGGTTTATATAATTAGTACATAATTAATACGGCAATAAGTCTGCCAATAGACATCTTGCTGGAGGTATTCCTTGCACGTTTTTCTTTCTTTCAATTAGTCTTTTGACCGAAAAACTACTCCTAAGGCGTCAGGCAAAACACATGGTAGGAAGTGTTGCTGGTGCGGGTATCACAGTGAGAGTAGCAGCAGTGGCATACCACTCTGCTTTCATCTGTTCGCTAGCGATACCAACATAGCACTGTTGGGCTGGTCTCGCTTGAGCGACTAATTAGTTTTCAATGCAACAAAAAATCCTGAAGATTAGGACAAAATACAAAGGGGCAGACAGATAAATATTCTCAGCGGCTCAACATAGCGGCTTCGGATGCCGCTGCTGACGCAAGTTGCCGGCTGTCTTTTCAACCGCCATGGCCACGGGGGAGGGACTCGGACGCTCAGGGTAGCTGTTTCAGGAACGAACTATTACCCGGTTACAATAATGGAGATAATGGCCGGAGTCTACAATAGGACCGGGTTTCATCTGCTTTCCTGTTGAGGTGCCGCATTATTCAAAACCCGCGCCTAACGAATCCGCCGAACCGAATCACTTTGGAACATTGCGAGCGTCGAGTATTGCATATTTCCTATCTCGTAGAGCATATTACGGCATAATCAGCAGCCACAGCAGCAGCAGGCCATAGTTTTATCGCTGCGTCCTGCTCTCAGCCAAGCCCTGTGTCTTGTTCTGTGACGAACTTCGTCTCAATTAACTACACATGTGGCGAAAACGTCCTGAAACGGGCGCTTCCACAGAAGAAACGCTGGTCTCTGTTAGCAGGCCACAGCCTTATACCACATCGGCACTGTGCATACTCAGCACTCTCTGTTTCGAGTGCTGCGGTAAGACACGAACGGAGTTGGCAAACGACAACAACAGCGTCACCAGCAATGTCGATTAACTCTACCAGCAGCGTAACGACCGTATGGCCGTAGAGACACGACGGCCATCGTCGCCACCATCAACATCACCATCAAATTATCACTAAACATCTCGAGAATTTACTAAGTATTGTTGTGACTGTTGCCGAGCGTAGATACGACAATCACATATACATAAGTGTGCATACAAACGATAGCCGTCAAGACATTTCGATGTGTATGTTAAAGATAGTGTGCGTGTCAAAACGCACGTGGTGGCCCGTTTATGCATGCATGTATTTCGTGCAAATAACTGGGTACAGCATATGGAACACGCCATTCACCGATCATTCCGCAGAAAGGGCGAAGGCCGCAGACGATAACGACGGCCTGATCGTTTTTGGTGTGGGCAACTCAGATTTTGATGGTCGGCCGCTGCCTGTCTATTTAGCGGCTGCCTGACTTGTCAATCGCTTGCCACTTTGTCGTCGGGCGAAGCTAGCGCACCGCAGGCGGAAAAATCTTGTGCTTTGTAACATAGGTGACGCTTTTAGCCAGCGAGTCATCGGTTAACGCTGAAGACAGGGACGGAATAACCAAATACCGTGTGAACTGAATCAATGATTGATATTAGCTACTTTGATTTAATAGCACTCCTCGTAGAGTCGCTTATACCCAAATTGTCATATTTACACTGCCACTGTAACAGAATACAATATAGTTGCTTTTCCAAGAAGTCCTGTAGGTCCATTTGTCCAGCCCGAGCAAGAACGGTACAGAAACAAATACGCCGCATAAGAACGCAACGAGCTGCCACTGCCATAGTGGGCACTATAATCGCAGCTAGACGAGCAACCTGTATCAATGGTAACAACAGCTGACCTAGAACACGTTTTGTTTACTGTTTTTTTCTTTTTATTGGTTTGCTAGCCCGTCTCGTTGCCTGACATATTTCCTCTGGCGTACCACGCCCCGTATCTGGCCTCAATGGCGATTTCCTTTAAAATAGTCTTAATGAAAAGCGTAGCATAGAAGGCAATAGTAGATGTAGAAGCCAGACTGGGTGCGCTCCTTAGGCGAAAGAAAGTCGGTTAGGACAATTCAATAGCCTTTTGGCTACGTCGATTGCGATCAGCCATTATGCCTACCTATGAGCCCTCGCCATGCTGCACATGATCCTTAAAGGCGGCAGTAATAAATGTCGCTTATTTATAAATGCGACTAGGTGCTCCTCAATTCAGCGTATAATCGTGGGCCAATCCCAACAACAAAAGTATAGCAGATTGGTTTATGAGGACTACTGCTGCGCATCACGTTTACGAAACAGCTACCCACCCATCCCACGTTGCCCCTTCGCTACATTGTCCGATTGCTAAGCAGTAACTGACGCTAGAGAACGCAATTGTCGAATGACTGCGTGGCCAGTTAGCCGCTGGTTGCCTCGCTCTAAATATTACCGCTTGGCAGACTCGACGACAAACACATAAAACCACTATAGCCAAAACAAATCATGATAATGGTGCCATACAGTAACAAGTACCTACAGCAGAAATACGCCCATGAAACCGCGCGAGTGTAGCATTAGGCAAAGGCGTCATCATCACTATAGCCGTCACAGTCATCATCATCATCATCATCATCATCATAAACATCAACAACAGAGCGTTGCGCGAGACCGCTATCGTCTCCTCGAACAGCAAACACAGTTAGTTTATTCATGCATCGCTTTAAATACTGGGCCCGCCGGAGTCGAGTTCGCCGTTTCATCTAGCCTGTTTTCTTCCAACAAATACAGTAAGGAGATGACTAGCAATAATAGTCAGTCAGTCAGTCAGTCAGTCAGTCAGTCAGTCAGTCGCTTGGCGTCGTCCCTGCCTCCAAGCAGCTGTTAGCGAAAAAGCGGCGTAAAGTCGATGGCAGTCGCGGTGCTGACGCGCTAACGGATAGCGTCAACAAAAAAGTTGCCGCTGCTGCCGTTGTCACAAAGGCTTGGCGTGCTGCGGGCTCTGCTGAAAGTCTAGCATTGGGTGTGTGGCGGCGTCTACAAATGAGATCATAGACGGACACATAGACATCGGCTTCTTCGTGTTGTACTTCTCGTCCTTTCTGGCGGCCCACTGTTCCTCAATGGGGAAAAAGGGCGCAAAGACATCCAGGTTTCGACGGGCAGGCAGACAAACAGACCAGCAGGACTTGGGCTGCAAGGGCTTTTTCGAGAGGATAACAAAGAAAAATAATAATAAATACCTTTTTAAGCGAGTGAGAGGCAGAAAATACTCGAGCTCTATATAGAGCTTCCACAGCAATTGTCCTACCGCTTTAGCAATGACGAACGTCTGAGCCCAGGCTATTGGGTGAAAAAAGTTCACATGTACAATCATTGGCTAGTAACGAAACTACCAAAGAGATGACGTTAGATTGCTTCGAGTGATACAGATTGTAAATACTAAGCAATAGTTACCATCCATAATGCTTTGCGTAGATACACGTCCCTTCCTGAGAAATAACTATTTCAAAAAGAGCTATTGCTTCTTATCTAGACAATTAGTACTGTGTACTCCGCACCATCCAAGTATGACTAAAGGCTTAGTTTTTAGAATAAAATAGGCGCGTATCACTTACATGCGTTTCGTATGTTTTATTGCGTCCACGCCACTAACTTCGTAAGCTTATGAATAGAGTATGGCTAAAATAAGTAATCTTCAGCGAATATAAGCCGACTCCTGCGCTTATATTAATTGTGATTGTTCTGACTGGAAGCCACCTGACCCATTTTTTGTTAAAACTGCTGTAAAATCTTAGTGATCCGAAAATTTAGGGCTAAGTACAGTTTCTCGTGCACAAGAATAGCGCTATCGACGTTTCTGTTTGGAGTTCGAATGAAACGCTCAGCCCACGATTTATTAGTTCTCGTAAATCGATTAGAGTTTCTAAAAATATCGTTAGGGCCTTTTTCCTTGTCATTGTTATAGCAACGAGACAATGCTACCCGCGGCGAAGGTTCCATCCGTCGTTACCGACAGCCACTCAACGATCGGCGTTGTGACGAATAAGTTGATATAAAAGCTTCTTCAGCGGGGATGAGGGCTTGGCTAAACTTAGATGCGGTCAAATTGTAGCAGTGAAGTACATGATTTATAGGTGTTGCATCGTACATACGTATTTAACAAATACTACATTCGAATATTTAGATCGGACGAAAACATTTGTTCTAAACGAGCCCTGGAAGGTTCTGTGCTCTTTTGATCCTTCCTTCTAATGGAACACACTTAGAAGGACAAACAGCGAATTGTTACTTTTACTAGCTGACAGCTCCTGCTTAGCACATCGTATCTGACACATCTGATGTGCTGATAGGCATTAACAGGGTACAGGAAATTCTTTTTTGTAGACGCTAGATCGAACGCTCCTTCACCTAAAAAAGGTTCGGAAAAGCTTTCGAACATCTTGTGTTACGTCACCGCCTTCTGATTTTAAAATGAAAGGAGACGGGAGACCGTTGATCTTTACTAATCGAGCGGTACTATTGGAAGCGGTACTATTTTAGACGCTATAGACGGTGGCAGGAGGCACTCGCCAACTTATTAGTATGACTTTCCGTAGATCTTAAAACTAACCATCAAAAAGATATATAGTAAATGACTATAGCGGTAATGATGACGGTATAATGCTCTACTCGAACAAACAGACGACGCGCTTGTTCGTTGGATTTATAAACTTTCAACTGTATGGCTGACGCTTGCCTGCTTGTCTTATCAGCATATAGATATTTTAGGAAATCCATTTAAACTTATGGAGAAGAGACACGACACTTCGGAAGAAAAAGCACTAGAAAAATAGTTAGCGAAAAACCCTAATGAACACCATCGTCGTTATGATTAGTGTCTCATAGGAGTAAATTCTACTTTACTCACCGTTATTTCACCGAGCGGAACCTAGCAAAAACTTGTTAAATTATTTTAAATTAAAAAAAAAAAAAGTTAAGTAAATTTCAAATCGAAAATTGAATGCGTTTGACCTCACGATCCGCCCATGGGTCGAAGGCGGGTAAAGTCATATGCACAGTTCTCTCACACCTGTTGTTAACTAGTTTCATTACATTTCATAGAGTTAATTTAGTGTTTTTTTTTTTTCTCTCCGTAACTGACAAATGATTGGGGCGCCACTGATCTAGACAAATTGATCCAGTGTAGCATTACTAATGTTTGATTCCCTCAGTACCCTACACAAGCAATAGCCACATCTATTCGCGTCTAAGCCGGATTAACCGACCAAATACCTAGTACTTTAACATATGTTGAATATCTTTGAGACTTTATCGAGTGAGAACATGCTTTTGAAAAGAACAAATCGAACAATCAAGACCTGAATAGTCGTTATCAGCAAAACGTGTTTTCGGAACCATCTAAGACGTATCGGTCAGAAGTAGAGCTCATTTGCACCTCATTACCAGTCACAGACTGCTACTCGTATCGCCAATGGGTATCAAGACACGACACTTTAGGTATTAAATTAAACATGTCTAGAAGAATCTCGAGAGCATCTTGTTTAAAAGTCAGTATGGTAAAAACGGTCCTGTTGCACATTGCTGGCTAATTGCATACCTAGCTAATCCGTTTCACTTAGCGGACCAACGAACGTACCGTGCTAGTGAAGATTCCCTTCCAATTATCGCTTCTCTTCAATGTACCTTTCATGACCTCCATTTATGTGCTCAGGAGCCCACTAATTGGCGGTGTTACCAATTGAGTTGATCGTTAATATATCAGTTACTTTAACTGTGTTCAACTGCGACATATCAGCACACAATGCCGTCACGAGAGTGCTGTGTCCTGTCTGCTCAGGACAACAAATGAAAGTCTTTCGTTTACCATATGAACAGTGTGGCTCTCGTTCGCACAAGCTCTGTCGTATCCATCCCACTGTGGTGTCGAAGTCACTTGAGGAAAGATCAGCACGGCGACGCTTCTTAGTGCCTAGAAAGACGATCGAAGTGAGCGAGAAACACAGGGAAAATTTAAGAAAAATTACTTTTCACCGGCATTTTACAGGGGTGTACGCTAGAATGCCGACACTAATAGTGGTTAGCAGCTCACGGTAAAGTCACTTAAACTCGTACAGCTTTCAGTGTAATCCAATATAACCCTGACTGATTCCGCTTGTTCACGCGGTCTATTAGTGTAAGTCGAATAGAAGCAGTGGCTATTAGTAGGATCCTCCTGCAACGGGATCACACCTACTCTCTCGCTTTCGAGCTGCTTGCTGCCCTGATGTGCGCGGCCAGGAGCCACCGAAAGGTTGAGATGACCGTCGTCGACAGGACGGCAATCACCGCGTTTTATAATCCGTAGCTGGGCTTCTATGTATGGTAACCCGTGTATGCTGTGTCGGCTGTGGGATGTCACCTGTAAACCGCCTCCGAAGCCGGGTTGTTAGTCGTGGGTGTGTCGCGCTTGTTTGATTTCAACCCCTAGCCCAGAACCAGCGGACGTGCATGTCGGCTTAAGACAGCATGTAGCGTTGACAGAGCAGCGCAGAGGTCGTGGTTCGCTATCGTAGAGGTGGTAAACAGCGAAAAGTCGAGCTGGCCGTTCACACGAACAAGGTATAGGTGATGACTGGACGGGCAGCACCAGCCACTCGCTTCGTAGTTGGCACTGGGCACAGTTTACCAACAGATCTGCAACGAAAGTATGACCGAATAGGTTGGATTGCTGGCTAACCAACAGGCGTTGTTCGCCCCTCAGCCAATCAGCGATTTGGCAATCTAACTTAATGAGCGATGCCATTGCAATCAACAGGTGGCAGCCGGATCAATAACAGACTATGGATTAGCAGTTTTTGCTGCTCATTCATCAGACAAAAAGGGCCAAGACGATACGATCGAAATAACGTTACGAAGCGTCACGTTGCTTGCAAAAATTAGCCGTTGAAATGAATACGAGCATTTCGTCTTTCAAATCCAGCAAAGATCTATGGCCGATTACTGCGTGCTTCAATTAATATCTGATCCCGCTTCTTGCTAGTCCACTACGCTGGCTCGTACAGCGTTCTTGGCAAAAACAACCAGTTGATTGAGACAGACAAGTCGATGTAGCGCTTCACAGATCCGCTAAAATCCGCATACGATGACGTGTGTTTCAGTACGGCGTGATAGCATCGTACTAACATGATAACACAGAGCCATCGTTATAGACATCTGCTAAATACGGTGTAACAGTTTGCAGGAGAGTGGCTCAGTTTAACACGAAGAGACGGCTCCCCTTGCAAAAACACACACTCTAGCAAAACATTGCAGGATCCGAGTGGGTTCAGTAGCGGACACTAGCGAACCCTGATGATTACGCTGGCTCAGCCAGTGAGCCAGCCCAGCTCAGGAGTACAACGTATATAGTATACGAAGGATTGTAGAGCTACGAATTCCTTAGTCCTGAGTTGATCTACGATGCGACTATCGCTGAGCAGAATACGAGCAGCTATCAGTAGTTGAGTTTAAAGTCGAGGCTCATGATTCACGTGTGTTACCCACTAGTACAACTACTGATGCTGTTAGATGCGTTCCTTCCTTTTATGTTCGCTCTCTGAAGAGGAAAGCAGATTGCGCCGACTCAGTACGCTGTCAACACCGATCAGCTTTCCTATACAGGGGTCTGTCAAACAGTTACACTCTCCTTCAGCACAGTGTTTTTTTCCGATTGGGGCTTTAATTAACTGGGCTTTTAATTAAAGCCCAGTTAATTTCTTCTGACACGGCTGCTATACGAACAAGCAACTCTTAATGGCGAATATATGATTATCGCTATTAGGTCCGCATCACATATCTGAAGTTCCATCCATATTTATCAGTATCTGTCTGCTCGACTTATCCAGCTCAGCGTCATGGTGATTGTCAACCTGGTAGTAACGCGCAAAACCAATGCTGCTCGACAATCTGCTATCGAGCCCATTGACTTGTGAAGCGTTAGGTACCACTTGTAGGCAGACAAACAGATTGGCATTTGAGTAACACAATAATTGTTATTACGTTTCCCGGATATCACAGCCATTTCTGTAATGGACGTTGTTGATCTGACTGTCGACGTGGTCAGAGCAGAATTCCTGCTGGCGTCTGTGACGCTACTGTGGCGAGTGTTTGTACGAAATGACGGGCACCGAGATCAGGATTGTGCTAGCTGGTTCTTGAAAAACAATAGTTGCCGGCAATACAACATACGTGTATGATATTGCCTCTCCTGCGAATAGTCGACAATATACTGGTGATACGAGGCAAAAACGACGGTGCCCAGTCGATTCGAGTCGTCTGTCACTGTGTTTGAACTGGCCGGCTTCCCTTCTGAACGGAGCGGCCACCGATCGTGGCCGCGAGCAGGCACACAGCCAACGAATAGGCGGACAGAAGAAAATAACAAGCGCTAATTTTACTGTTCGCTGATACTATTCATTTCGCTCGTGCATTTCTAGTTTTCAGCGTCGCCGCTAGCTGATATTGGCAATGCGTAGCGCACTAACGCGTTTTAGGCCACTTTTCAGGTGCGCTAAGTTCTTTTTCGCGGTTGACGTCGCCAGCCTGAACACGCGGAAAGGTCGGTCGTAGTTAGAATGGGACCGCTAAATGTAGATGGCGGTAATTATAGCAGTCGTAATAGTTGTACTAGAAATAATTGTATGGTGAATAGCCGCGAAAGGATTTAGTATCTTATTCGGTGCTCCTTCTAAATAGATGAACACTAGCCCAGTCTACTGAGGACTACCGCGTGGCTATTACGGATGACGGCGCC
The DNA here is from genome assembly GCF_002532875.2 of Varroa jacobsoni. NCBI lineage: Eukaryota > Metazoa > Arthropoda > Arachnida > Mesostigmata > Varroidae > Varroa > Varroa jacobsoni. The sequence continues at coordinate 20,935 of NW_019214114.1, forward strand.
TAAAAGCGATGCGGCCGCTGGTGCTGCTATAGCACCAAAAATAGAGACAATCACACGGATAGCGGCGGCGGTGGTACCGATGACTGAGCGCGTATCAGTTGACACTTGGTCAACTGGTCATAACAGCCGTTGCTATAACGAGACATATCGTACATGTGGCCTGACGAATACGCACAATGCAATAAGTCAATCGCTATATCCGTACATTGACGTAGGTGTGTCCCTCTGGTCAGACAACACAGAGGGTTCTAGAAGAGAATATACCCAATGTCTGAAGTCTTCGGATGGAATCGATGCAACGGAGAACGAGTAAACATTGAAAGACAACTGATACAATCATACAACGTTATCTGCGGCGTGTGGTTACCGATATCTAGCAATCGCTGACAGTTTAACATAGAAAAATATTTTTCGTCTATCAACACCTCGGTGACTGCACAGAACGCTCGTGAAAGTCAGGCGAGCACCAAACCCCCCGGGTTTATATCCGTACAGCGTGCCTGCTACTTCCACTTTTAATAATACCTCTTACAAGCTGAACGCACCGAAGTCTAACCGTAAATATATGTACACGGATAACGTTGCACTCAAATTCCAATCGGCCGCCAATTATCCAGAGCCCCCGCCGCTGCTGCCGATAATCTGGGCAAGCTTGATTGTGGCACCTGCTGGCTTCTTGACTCGCCAGGATTCACAAAGACGACCGGCTGGCTATATTTAATAAGGAAAAGTGTTAATTACTAACTCAGGTTTCGCGCTGTTCTTCAGCTATCCATAATCACCTCGACGCGAGATCCAGTACACCCACCGACTGCCAGTGGCAAGTCGGAATTAGGTCAGCTGTTAGCATCGGGCTTTTTTTACAGTCCTATATAAAAGTAAAAGCAAGCTTCCAACGTCGACAAATGATTTAGGTGGTGATAACTTTTCCTGCCAATGTACTCAGCTGCGTGTCCAAACTGGGTTCAGATTGATAACGACGATCGTTAGCTATTCACAAACCTGCTTACACGATTCAAATAGACCAGCTGATGATGAGAATAGTCGACTGTAGTAAACGGTGCAAATCTCACTCCATTCAAGTAATTTCGATGCTACGCAGTTTTTTGCCTAGAGCCTCGACTCGTTCCTTGGAGAACTCGCATACACCGACAAAAGATTAATTGCTGAGAAGGAAGAGTCTGTCGTTTTTTTGCCCGATTAAAACACTGATGACAAACAACGACCACTGTTTATGTCTCTAGAAAAGTTTTTTCCCCAGGATCCCTAGCCTACGATAAGGTAGGTAGACGTTATACAAGTATATTGTAGTTGTGCGCGAATAATACAATGGGCAATTTTTGGCACCTTATGGTAGGTGGTCGATCACTCGAGGACAAGTGAGTATAATTGTTTTTTCTTTAAATTATATTAGAACAGGAACAGATGCATACTCGGTGTGAGGTCTGTAGAGAAAAGGGCCTACAGCAGCGTCTCATCAACGAATGATAGGTAGCTTCTACTGGCGTTGTTGCGGCCGCTTCTTGCGGCGACCTTTACTGCCGACGGTTAACTAGATGAAGCAAACTGGCGAAAGCGGCTACCTATATCGCTACGGCTATTATCCTAGAAAAATGTCTGAATGCGCTGAATTTGAATAGAATGCATATTTATTGTTGGCCAAAGAAACAACGTCAAATTGCTACGCGGAACTGTTAAGGCCGGCGGCGAATGAGGCCACGAGCTGGCTATTCGTAGGTGACTCATTCGCCGTTCCTGCTGAATGAAGGTAGGGCGCTGTTCAACTATTGGAGGAACGGACGTCTGTCCTCTGAACACAGGCTGATGCAACGTCACCGTACGCAGGACGTAGAAACTAATAACCGTAGGCGATCGTCACGCGGCCGGTTCGCTTCGGCAATACATTTAGACCGAGACAGAACTGCCGACAGCTTTTGGAGGACCTTTTTCTGGCTTTTAATTATATGATATCGATGGCGCTTTCAAATCGACAAGTTCTTACGGAGACGTTGATGTGGCAGTTGTCCAACTTCATCAATCGATCAATCCAAATGTCAATTATACCGTGATCTGTGATGCCTATCGCCGCCAGCTGCGACCGCTGATGCCGATAGTCGTTAACCATAGAACTGTTTGACGCGGTTAGTGCTCGACTGAGTGCCCCATCGATCTTTGCCATCTACGAAGCAGTTGATAAGCCAGGAACTGCCTGAATTTCAGACATCAGCCAAAATACACGAAACTTATACAGCTACCGTTAGATGGATAGGTTAGATAAAATCGTTGAATCGTAGAAATTTCATAGGTAAACAATGCAATCATGTCCAAGCAACTATCAAGTGCGTAGCGTGGTACAATTGCTCAAGCACAAACTATTCTCCGATATAAGCTGTAACAGCAGGAAAAGCAAATTTACTCAACAGAACGAAGAAACGCTTAGAGTGAAAAAAAAAAAAAAACAATAAAATATGTTGAAATGAAGTTCATCATTCAGCGCAGATGATAGAGAAGTTTGTTTCAGCAATAATGAAGGGAGTAGGGTCGCTGCTCCTGGGAGAAAAGCGCGGCAAACATCAGAGCAGCAGGAATCTCTGATGAAAGTATTTAGCGGGCCCGCTGTAGTCGTAAGCTACTGCAAAAATAATCTCAGTGCACGGTAGGCAAGGGACGAAGAAATTACGTTGTTGTCATTACTCAAGCCTGTTCAGCGCAGTGGCATGATCACTTAGTAAGATCACGTTTTAGACGTCAATAACCGACGGCATATGTGCGTCTAAGTGGTTGTGTGCGTGAGTTCATCTAGTCGGTCTACCCTTTACGGAGAAGCACCTACAGCAGACAAGCAAGTCAGCGTGCGATCACCTATTACCACCCTATTGTTCCCTCTAGATCGCTGCGTTAGGAGTAGCTCTGGCATTAGTTCCATTCAAAGACGTTGCTTGTAGACGTACCGATCGCGCCAAACGCGCATCCATCAAAATTGTACATATCGAGATTGATAACTTGGTAGAGGCCGTCGACGATTGATACCTTTGCAGTTCGAGATTATCGTCGGTGTCGGTGAGATTACCTTGATGAGACGAATTGTTCTAGTGCTGCCCTCTACGTCAAGTCACGGAGGGGTGTCTTTTGTAAAATTTCCGACGACCGTGACCTCATGATAGTAACATAGTTTAGCTGCAGTAGATTACTATTGTTATTGTTCTTATCGGCTAAAGTTAACAACTGAATCGGCTGCAGCGTGCAAAACTTTTCCCAATACAGTTTAGCAACAACAGCATTGAGGCTTTTGAGACCATCACGGCAAGCTACACTATACAGGCCATAGCGATACTGGCGACGTATGTGTGTCTGCGAACCCTATTCCTAGTCTGAATGGTTTCGTATAACGTACCTCACCTAGAGCCCCGTGAGAACAATTGCCGTTTCCAATTTTGATGTATGAGGACAGCCACAAAGATAACCAACGACGCACAGCCCAGATGCGCGCGTATCTCATTCACTCTTATTCGGTTAACGTCCGCCGGTCTATTAGGGCGAATAACTATAAAACTGACGTTAACGATTGTCACTGGACGCAGCAGACGACAAACAGTTTTTTCCCGTGACAGCGAGGGTAGGCACAGGCGCAGACACAGACGGATCCCGCTGCTGTTACTGCTTATGGCAGTGGCACCATGCCGGCGACAACACCCGCGAGCATGTAATCAACGTCGCTTTCCAATGTCACCGCCAATGCAGCCACGGCGACCAAAGCCTGAATTGAGCAGCTTCAACAGCAGTGATTGCGACGATTCGTTGGACTTCTTTAGCGACGGCCGCCGACGCGCCGCTGTTCCCGGTGAATCCGGTCCTACAGAAGGCTGTTTCTCTTTCTACTTAATCGCTTACTTCCTCCACCAAGCTCTACACGGCCAGGCATAGCGGCGTTCAGTGCCACTGACGACATATGCAGGTCGCACTGTTGTCGACGCGTCGTTTTGCGAAGGAAGAAGAATGCTGGGCCGGAACGTTAGTAACGTGACATCAGCGTCGAATCGAAGCTGCACCGGACGCTAAAGCAACCTGTCGCCGAACGTTTGCTGATATTGCTTTACTTCGTCGCTTTTTTTGCTTCTGCTAGTTTTTACAGGAGACACTTGTTATTACTATAGAACGTCTTCTAAGTACGCGAGAAAGAGCAAGACAGTGCAACGGTAGATTGGCCATTTTACCAACAGCAGTAGCGGCGGAGCGGACAACCGGCGTCACTATCGCCAGACGGAAAAGGTAGAGGTAGATAGATCAAAGGAACAGCAGCAGCCGAGCGCTCATGACGACGGACTTGGCGGTAGAAGCAATAACAGCAAAAGAATCACAGGGCCGTGGTGTGAACCACTGGAATCGCGTTTAAGTCAAGGCCGGGCGGCTGGCCGCCATCAACAGCCGGTAATTGTTGCGGTAACTCGATGGCGACGGTGACGACTCTTTTACGCTGCCGTATTGCTGTAGTGTATTCCATGCTATCCGATCCGGCTGGACACAGCAGCGGGAAAAAGACAACGACGTCACTGTCCACCGCCGTTGTACCCACAAATTTCGACCGTTATTTATCTATCTGGCGATGCTTCAGCATTTGCATGACTGACATGGTTTGCCTTCGTGTATCTGTATGTGTGTCCTTCCGTCTGTCTGTCTGTATCTCATCAAGCGTACAACACTCCTCGTTTCAAAAGAGACACCGGTGTATATGCCGCTTAGTCGATTGACATCCAACAATATTGTTGGCAACGGGCGCCTATCAGAAGCCCATGCGTTCAGTGCCAGCGGAGTTTCGACAAGACCCAGCTATTCCGCCAGCAGATGCCTCGGCGCTGTCTACCCGTCGAATGCCGAACAGCAGGAATGCCAAGTTCAATAGATTGGCAGCAGACAATCCATGCAATCAGACAGGCAGACCGTGAACCAGACAGCCACAAGCCTACCACGACAAAGTCCCCATAACCAGCTCCCCACATTCTTCTCTTCTCTCTACGCTATTCTCCATATATTGTGAGACTCTTTCTTCCGACTGTAGCCATAGAAGACGGAAGGGTCGTCATCTGTATTGGCACACGCAAAATCTGCTGCCGCCGCTACTGCTACTGCAGTGCGGTCGTGTACCCTCAAAACCAACCCTTTCCCTCAAATCCTCAAGGTTTACCATCACAATACTGACTAGCTACTGGCTAAACGGGATGAAGCTACCGGCATTGGCAAAAACCGAAACAACCACAATCACGTCGACGATGACAGCAACGCGACTGCGCGTGTTCGTCGCTACCACCATACCCACTATCTCCGCCTGCAACTCGTCAGCGAACGAACAAACGATCGCGCCGGAGCTAGGCTCACGCAGTCATTGAGCAGATGCTCGTTTCTGCTCGTTTGTTTTTCCTATTTTCCTCAGAGATCATGGCAACATTTGGCAAGGCGTTCCGCACCCCTTTTATTCGCATGTGTTTCTCCAACATCTTGTATAGAATGGCGCGGCGCCAAGCGTAAAGCTAGTCACTTCCTGGTTAGTCATGAGCGGCATCGTAATGAGATTGACTTCTTCTGGATAACTGATTCCTCTGATGTTGCCGCGGCATTTGCGTCCTCCTACGTCCATACATACTAACACGCTGTATGAGCGAGCGTAACCCGATCGCACAACTATGTATGTTGATGAAAATGGTGTCCTAGTCGGACTTGCTCGCCATGTTTTTGCTAAAATAGGACACCCAAGAAGAAACATAAGAGACAGGGGGTAGCGGGGCTAAAAATGATTCTCGACAAAAGAGAGATTCTGGACACTAGGTACACAGATAGAAAGGCGGGCAGCACCATCGACACTCTCCCACCTTAATCGTAGACAGCCAGCAGCAGCACCAGTGGCACGGTCACAATCCCCTTGTCTCCATATTGTTCCTAAGGAGCACATGAGAAGAAACCCAGAAGAAAGCAGGTTAGAAGGGAAGGGCAATGATGACGAAAAACGGGCGATCACAAATAAACAGCACACGAAAGGTGTGTCTATGTCTATGGGTAAATGGGCGAGTCTCAGCAGCAGCAGTGGTGTCGCCACCACAGCCTAATACAGCATAGCTTGCGAGAAAGGACCTGTTCATGTAGTACGAGCTGTCTTTCGTAGTAGACATCATATTACTGCCTTCACGTCCTTGTCGTCGTCATTACCGACCTCGTCTTGGGCGACTATCACAGCCCCTGCTCCTGACGCTGCTGCTGCTGCTGTCGTTGCCGCCGATGTATTTTCGCGCTTTCGGCCAGCATCACTACCGCCGCCTCACAGTAGTCTGGGCTTGACTCTACTTCCTGTTCTCCTCGTGCTCTTTGTACTCTTCTTGTCCGCTGTACGTCGATTCTACACCCAGTCCGTGGTCCTGTCCTTCGCCTCCCCTACCCCTCCTCCTCTACCCACATGCTTCTCATTGCCCTCCTTCTCTACGTGCATCAAACCGCTGGCCGTCGTACGGCCGAAGCTGGCGCCTGTGCCACTGCCGCACCTCGTACGCCCGTACGAGCCACTATACACACAAGATACTGTGACGGGGCGGGGCGCGACGGTACCATGGCGTTCGCCACAGCAGGAAACAGAACGCGAAAAGCGGATACCCTCGCTATTCTTGGCGCCGCCGCTAAGCAACAGCATGACTGGGGCTGAGCGGAATGAGGAGGCAGAAGAATCGAACGGGCGTGTCTACGCTGGTAGGCGCACATTAATTGTCGTCGTTTCCTTTTCGTTGCCGTAATGCTGGAAACAGCAGCATGCTTTACGTCGTGTGCCACGTCACATGATGACGGCAGATTCTAATCTATTCTGTTGTTGCCACTGTTTAACTGTATCGTTCCTCGTTTTTTTTGTCGCTTACGTTATCCCTAATATGTCGTGTGGCGACACAACCACGGCTGCCGTCACGACTTCTACTACTAAAACTCTCTCCGTCTTGCCTTCACCACGAGTGTTTCTTGTCCATGCTCTGTTTATCTGTCCGTTTACTCGCTGCGTAAACCATAGCAGCAACGCGAAGAACGGCGTTACAACAATCCCTCCCTCCGTCTCCCCACAGGCAATGAAAGTTCCGCAATGTCTGTCTTTTTGTCCCGGTGCTCATTTCTCTCCTTTTTCTTGCTTTATCCCAGTGTTTATCTGTGTCGCCTTTTCTTTTGATTTTTCCTTTTCACTCTAAATCCGCCACCTCACTCTCGACAGAAATACGGTACTGGCGCCACTGGTGGGAGGAGCTGTACTATTTCGTTATAATAGTGATAGTAATAATAATGGCTGTACTGTGACTTTCGACAATCCCTACTACAGAGAAAAAGACGAAATAAAGTATTTGCTGCGCCAGTCAGAACGACAGTACTTCCGGCTATCCTTTCCACAAAAACTCGGCGCTTTGTCGCACGCACTCCTCCCCCCATCCCCACGCGCTTCCCACAAGCGGAGTATATTATTACAGCGCATTGGATCGAACCCCAACATACATTATTTAATGTGCTTTAGGTGTGCGTTTCGCGGTAATCTACTCTTATTTATTTCCAGCTGTGTGATCATCTCTTATCTGATCTTACGCGTTTTTGGTTAGGAAAGCATCAGGCAGACGCTGTCTGGTTAGTACAGCCGCCGCCGCTACGAGAGCTCGTTCATCATCCAGTCTCCTTGCGCCCACAGCACCAAACGTCACAGTAACAACAATTGCACTGGCAATGCACGTCAACAATGACATGGACGAGCTCGCTTTAGATGGTCCCCCGCCTCCCTTGCAGTGAAGATTTGAATCCGCTGTACTGAGTACTCAGCTAAAATATACTATCCAATAAGTAACACTGCATGTATAATATACTCTAGATGTAAAATAGTATGATTGCATACATCCGTGTATTTACGTCAATGCACACACATCAGCACAACCATCATCTTCGTCCATCCGTGTTACAGTATCAAAATGACAATGACGCGCAGAATAAACGTTTTCTGGCTAACAGGTAGACAATTTGAACCACCGACTATATCCAAAAACGTTAATAATATCGTACGAAACAAAAACTAGAGATTATAATGACGACGACTGTTTACTGTATTTATCTATAGTAATTGTTACTACTATTATAATAACACAGTATATTACGTAGTAAAAAAAAGGAAATTCTTAACTTCGTCATTGAGACAGCTAAGACGGTGCTCTTCCATACATATACGTACACTTACTCACAGTCTTCCTTCGTATGTCCGTTTCGAATAGTTATACGATCATATGTGATGTAATATATTGTCGTTCCCCCAGAAGGAACCTTCTCATATATGAGAGTACTAGACAGAGGTGTACGTAGTTAATTTAGCTGCCTTGCTGAGAGCCCAAAGGACTATTACTGAGAGAGGTCAATAGAGCTAATACGTTACTGCAAGCCAAATGATCTATGCTTCCTGAATGAACTACACTATGGGCTGTTTTGCCGTCCAATTCGTGTGCCTGTTCGCCATCTACCCACGATGCTTATCTACCGAACGCGTATTCATCGATAGAAGGCATGGAGTGCCCGCCGGAAGAGATTCGATGACCAGCGGAGGCGGTTGGCCCAATACACAATACATAGACCGCTAGAGCGGCAGGGTAGTAATTGCATGAAATCTGCGCACCTAATCTTGTGTCAAGCTTTCCTGCATCCCCCGTACGGTTCCCTGCCAAGTGGCCTTCCCCCAGTAGGCCTTCGTTGTCTATTTCTTCCTACCTTATCATATATTGTTTGGCCTCATTAGTCGTGTCCGCCCGGTGCTTCCTCTGCCGTCATTGATCTCTATTTTTTTGTACAGTTGTCATCACTTACTAATCTTTTCCCACCCGACCGTAAATGCTCGTCGTGAATTGACTTGTTAGCTGATAGGTCGGTCTTTGCCCGTTAGTTAAGCGATAGGGCACGGAAGGCACAATCGTTGTTACTACTGTTACGGTTACAGTGTTATACACAGTTTTATTTTGCACAATAAGTCGAGCCAAAGAATTGAGTAACAGCTTCTCACTTGTGTGTACACTCACTGCTAAGCGGCGATAGCGACACGCAACATATACCGAAGCCAGCGCAGCACCGACAAACTGACGATAAGCGGCGGCAGGGCGGATGATTGGTTCAAGAGCGGAACATCTCCTACCAAGTTCGTCTCTCTCACTTGGACTTTTTGCCATCTCTTCCTCTCTAGCCATGCCACAGTGTGGCAATCGAGCCCCGCTGGCGTCAATACGCAGCAAGGATAGTAGCCGTAAAAATGAAACGGCGTCGTCAATGACGTCCCTAGCAAATAGCCACAACCATCTATCTGTGCTAACAGCAGTCTCGCTATATTTTAAGCAACGAATACGAAGAACGTTCCGTTTGACGTAAAAAGTTATGGCGCCACTGTGAAAATAAGACAGCGGTCCAGACCCTATAGCGAGTCAGATTCGCAGTAAAGATTTAACAAACCGGTCATCAAATTCGATAGAAGTATGGGGAACTGTTGAAGAAGAATTACTACAAGGTGTTTAAGCAATCTGTCGGATCTCTATTTGTTAGTGATGTACGTTAGGAGCCTCTCTGTTTACTAGACAGTTCCTTTCAGGTTTTTGTAACCCTCTGCCCAGCCACTCTGTATTTACGCGCATGATCTACTTTTTTCGCGATTGAATACCAGCTACACTGGATTCACAAGTTGTATAACCCTGATTAACAAAACTAACGAAATCAATCTAAAAAATGAGCCAAAGCACTAGATATTCTAGAATACCGATGCATGATTGAAAACTTCTCCTCTCCCCTTTTCCCTTCCCCCCTAGTTAGTTAGTAGTTATTATACAGGTAGATCGAGCACCGTCGTAATTTCCCCCTTTGCACTAATGCAGAAAAAGTGATCTATCTTTAGAATCTTGTCTGAGCTGATAACTCGTTTTTTTACTTGTTGTCTGGAAGACACGAACACTCCGCATCACATGCGGGCAGGCTATCCCCTGTACTTCCTAAAATCTACATCACGCTACAAAACACAGCTTTCATGTTGTTTACGTGTTACTACCACCCAATTATTACTCGAGTTGTCCGTTTGCTGGATGTTGGTCATCCACCTACAGACGCGCCGAATACGAATCTATAAAAAGAGAAGCGATAGAAGGTCTCATCCTGCACATCACTCTACGAAAGAACTGTCAGATCTGTATACTTAAGCTAGATGCGAATAAGGTGCTGCGTTTCCTTTGAACATTTGCTTGATAAATAATAATAATAATAATCCGAATAAATATAAACACCTAAGTAGGAAAGAAAATTTACGACCAGTAAGCGCGTGTGTTTACACGCAAATAACGTTAGTATTCATTACAATGATAATACTATATTGGGTGAGTCGCTATCCACACGAACCTACTGTCATACATTGTATCATTGCATCTATAACTATCTACATTACGTCGATGACGATGTTATAGAGACTAATGAGTTGAGTGGAGCATCAAAGTTCCGCCCTCGCCTATCCGTCACCTGCTCTGTGTCTTTCTTCTTCATGAGCCCTGTCCGGGTACGTCTTGCATCTTTCGGTACACACAAACTGAGCTCAGCTGTGCTATGCCAATATTAAAAGTCGTGTCTATCTTGCACTCCGCGCGTCGCAAAGCTGCACGTCCGTAACGGCAGGGTCTGCCTCGATGCCGGGAGATCGCGACGCGACCCTTTTCTCTCCGTATAATCATTTGTTTTCGTATTCATGCTATTGTCTCCGTGGTATAACACAAAGCAAGAGGTCTGTATGCGCGCCCCCTTCTTACAACTTAACTAGCTAAGACGGCAGCCATTAGGCCATCGACAGCGACCGCAGAGCCCGATTTCCGCCTTTAAGCCAATTTCAGTCACTGACTGTGTTACCGGTAAATGCGCGTATATATGATGCTCTGTTATTTCTGTTGCTTAATAGTAATAATCGATCACCAATGTTCTGGAAGGCAATGATCGTCATCATAACTCTGGTTGACAATTTCCATTTGCTATCTCGGAGCTGCAGAAACAGAGGTGATTAGGAAGTTTGTCCGAGTTTCCTGATTAAACAGCTGGATGCATAATAGCAGCGACTCCACGAAGGCGTTTTCTCGCATCAAATTTGCAAGCTGTGCCCCCTTATAGAATTGGTCGACTCGGTTATTTTCGCATGTTTACAAAGGCAAAATAAAACGGCGGTCGGAAAATGTCAACGGCAAAACATTAGCAGCGATGAGACCGCGCATTACTTTATCTTGCAATACTCGAAACCCCAGTCAGAAAAAGGCTTCGTGCTGTCAATGGCTAAAACTCCTAAAATTCTACAGCGGTTTGAGCAACTTCGCCAACCGAATCTGATAGATCAACACCAGTCTTTATTTTTACCTTGGACTAGATATTTTGCATGAAATTAATTGACTTTAATGTTCCGTGAAGTGCCTATAAATGTTTATCTTCCGCATAAGAATGCAATAATTACGCCACATTCTTTTTTCAAAAAGTTGCTTGTTCTTAGCCAATTCTGAATTCAATGGTGAAAGCAATAGAATAACTCTTATATTGCTATATTTAGATATAGCAATCGATATACTAGGTTATTGAAAGGTACCACACCTACCGGCGGATTCTGTCCAAAGACTCAGCGGAATTTTGGGAGCTACCGAATCTTAGCATGTGTTCAATGACATGCCTTTTCAATACCGTACGTAGACGGAGCCCTTCGATATCACGTCATATACGAGCCATTTAATGACTTGTATGCAAATCCCGTCGTACACGGATGGCTATTGCAATATTTAGCCCTACTGATTGGTTACCCAACGTCTTGGCAATTGGTAGCCTGAATCGGCTCCTGGCTTTTCAGGAGAACAACTATTTTACCATATAACACTATCCTTCTTTCAGCATCATAAACTTTGAGACAATACATTTTATGAAATAGTCAACAATATAGAGAGACCTAAATGATCCTATGCTGCTTACGAAGCCTGCTCTACGAAGAGCATAGTTGGCATGGTACAACTACGAATATCAGCATTCCCCAGCAACGCGTTTCCCTCTAATCGTACTCTGATAGATTGATAGAGTATTTAACCGCGGCAACAAGCCAAGAGAAATTAACCTGATATATTCAGAAGGCTATAACCGAGTGGACAATCCATGAAATGAGTGTATGAGATAAAAAGCTCTCTGAATAAGCGCGTGCGTATAAACAACACTAATTCGTTGCTGTATAGACGACGTTTTCCAGGTTAGGCCCGATGAAACTTTTCTAGTTTTATATGAGTCTGCGCAGAGGTCTGTTGGGAATCGGCCAAATTAAGCCATTGTTATGCAAATTCAATTCATGTTTGTCAGTTGAAGACTTTGTTCGATAATATTTGCCGGCTACAACGGATGAGGATGAAATAAAGAGAGATGCTAAATACTAATAAACCCCGCTTAAGGGAAAACTTATCTACATAGGTTGTACAATACAATGAAACATACGATGTATGCTTAATGAACCGTGCTTTGAGTACCTTACGTAACTGTAACGCACAATTGCACCCAGAAGGTAGACGACGATGTTTCTTCGTTTGCTTTTCGAAACTGGCAATTGTGTAGTTTGCTTTTTTAATTTCACGGACATTTTGTTATCGTTATTTATGTGAATCATACGTAGAACAGTGACTAATTTAGAATCAGCCTGCGTTTTATACAGCTTCACACACTTTAATTGAACGTCTCAACAGGGTATCTTGATCGCGGTCATATTTAGTGATTTTCATTTCTCGTTTCTTACGGACAACATGACAAAAATGTTTGCTTGTGTCATTATTATCTTGTCAAATGTTCAAGAACTGAAAAAGAGATTCATAACAACGACGTGCAGTGATGGACCATTTTCCAGCAGCATTCGGAGGAATTTTTCTTTATTAGATTTACAGTACTATCATGCTGACCTGTTGCTAAACGGGCCGAGCACAAAGCATTTCCTTAAGTGTGATACACAACACAGCTTAGAAGAACAAAACTTACAGAACTACAGAAAAATTGTATGCAACTATTAAAAAATCAATACGTCCTCATTTCTCCTACCTATACTTATGTTGTCTATAGTCCCTATGGTATTTCCCAACACCAGAGGTCACATTCTAAGCGGGCGTTTATTGAAAGATTCAAAATATAGGCTGCAAACTGGTGAACCGTCAAGCAACAACAGTTGATTCGATCCTGAAATTTGGCCACTTCCTATATAAGCTTAGAAGGGATGCTGTTTTTTCTATATACTTTAAGGGGCCACCTTGGATGAGAGTGGCATACTAACTAGCTCAATCTAGTCCAACTTAGAAAGGTAATCCTGCTGCTAACGTACCACCACCTCAGTCATATAAATATCAAAGCCAAACGAGAGCTGCTATTCTGGTCATACTAGACGAAAACAAGCGGCTTTTGTTTGTGTATGTGGGGCACATCGAGCTCGCAAATGGATACCCTACTATAGACGCCATGCGGGGAGAAGACCGGGTAAATACGGACGCATTCGCATTCATCCTGTTTACCCGCCACTATCTGCCTATATTGTGTGTTGTGCATTCTAGGTTATTAGTGTTGTTACGTTTGTTCTTATTATTAGTTAATTTGAATGACGTGTAGGCACTTTCTCAACATCCGTGGCTACTCGTTGTAGCTAGCGTTCGTGGCAACGACACGTGCTTACAAAGCCTTAGGCAAAAAAAAAAGAGGTCATCTAGCTGCTACCTAGGGACAGTAGAACCTGTAAAAATAATAGAGTCGCTGTACCTAGATCTAGTAAGCAGGATAATATACAGAAAAGCGGCAGTCAGACTGCGAATAATGCCTGATTAATATTATTGTGATCAGCTTTGTTAGAAGGCTGCCACCTGTTCTCCAGCTGTTAGTATCGACCAACGCATACGTTATGGTAATTGGAGCAGGACCACAATTATATCACACTTTTATGGACGCCCTCGAACGCTGGAGTCGGCTTTCGAGAAAACGCAAAGTATACAAATATACTAATTAGCTTATTATCAATGCGCACATACTATATACATATATATAAATGTAACAAATCATCCATGTGTATGCATTATATTCGTGTTTGAATTATGTAGTCTATGCTCTCTGTGCGTATATTATACGTATATCGTTTCACAACCAGTGTACACATTTACCATCATTATAAACAAACAACAGCGACAATAACAACAAAATTGCAGAGCAGACGCTCTTCTAAGGGCAGTCAGCGGCGCACGTAACGGCCATCAAACTGCAGTTACTGCTTCTGCTTCTTTTGTTGGCCGACTAGTTGTTTTTTTGACGTGTTGTTCTGCCACTCATGGCGAAATTGGCGGCGGCGGCGGCTGTCGTCATCACTCGCCACTCAGACAGGAGACCGCGCGAGGCAACAACATGGTGGCCATGCCGCATCACTCGCGCTTCGCTTAGCTCCTAGTCCTGATGGTGGTCCTGTTGCTATTCGGTGCGCACCGACTCTACCCTTGAGTCGAAATAGCACTCAGCGCTTAGTCGGTCGCAAAGCGTCAGATACCGTCACCGCCTACAATAGATGTTCAACAAACGCAGCCAGCCAGCCAGCCAGTATCGAAAAATCGTATAATAAGTACGGTCCAAAGCAGTCAGAGATACGCCACTACCAGTCCGTGTCACGGGCAACATTGGCATTCGTCGTGCCAACTCGCCGCCTGTCTCGACCCGACTCCATTTGTTTGACCCGTCCCATTTGTGGCAGCGCGACCGCCTGCTGCTGGTGTAACTGCAGCAGCAGCCACCGTGGCATTGCGGACATCGAATAGTAGGGAGAGCGAGACTAAAGCAGCCTCGACGGTGAGTGCGGTCGAGTGTGGGTGACGAGAGAGGCTGAACAGAAACCGAGGGGAGAGTGAAGGCAAGACGAAGGCTGCTGGTAAGCACTAGCTACAGAGAGAGGGAGGGACAGACTGCGAGAGAATGAGAGGAGAGAGTGGAACCGAGGTCATCGACCCGCGCACGCTCGGCGCAGCCACTGCACTCCACATCAACCACAGTTTTTTTTTTTTTTTCACAATAACAGCAGCACCAAGACCAGTATCATCATCGTAGCCGCAGCACGACGGGTACCGTCGGGCCATACAGAAACGACGACAGCACACGCCGCTTTTGCTAACCAGCGATGCTCATATTTCTACTGTTGCATGGCAGCATATCCGCGTTTCTGATGCTCTCTGCCATCCAGTTACTAGTATAGGATGCTGCAAAAGCGGCAACATGGGCAGAAAAAAGCCTGCTTGCCCGGTTCATTGGCGACGACCGCATCCCCACACAGGTTGCGGGAGCCCGCGACGGTGATGGTGCTGCTGCTGCTGCAGCTGCAGTAGCTACCGCCACGGCCGCTGTGTAAGCTGTTGTTACTGTTTTCACTATGGCCCTCGATAACGATGGCGAAGCGAGGCGGCGTCGCGATGGCAGGTTGCACTGAAGCAGTCGCCATCACAATACTGGTAAAGGAAGGCATAAGGGAATACGGAGAACGAGCCAATCGATCAAGCAATCGCACAACAACGACTATTTGTACTGTGTTGTTTTTACTCCATTGATTTTTGGTTTTATAAATGAGAGAATGTAAAATGCGGCGTGTACTAACTTGAGAGAATTTCAAGCCGACCTCTCGCATAGGTATTTGATAAAAAAAAAACTTCGGTGCCGGTCCTTCACGAAACGTTCATCACGTTTTTTAGTTAGTTTTTTTTATTAACATTGAAACCACGTTTCCTCAAAATACTTGACTACTTCTGCTCAAGGGGCTTACAGCAAACAAAAAGAGGAAAAGCCAAAATGCCTTTTTTGCGTGTCATTGTGTCTTGCATACACTGGGATCACTTGCTCATACTTGCTCCAGGAAACAAATGAACACAAATGAAATAAGAAAAAATCGTGGGAGGACAAAGAGCGACGATAGCAATCAGCATTGCCATGAAAAGCAAAGTTGACGGCAAAGATGCACAACAACGGAAACATGACAGACAATTATAAGCATATAATGCCCTTGTTATTGTGCAAAACGGCACCGATTAACACTGGTTGCGATTAGTGTGTAATTATACCAAAAAAAAAGTAACAAAAACAACAACATCATTAGCAGAAAGTGATGAAAAATAGTCTGATCATAACCTGCACGAAAGTCAGTTAACGATCCGAACAGATGTTGTTTAGTAAACAATTTTTAATTCGACTATAATAAAAAAATACATATTCTTATAGCTGCGGCAGGAAATTTGTGATAGGAATATTTGGAGATTTGGAGTGACAGATTCCCTTAGTTCTCTGAGGTCGTCAATATGCGTTGTCATTAGTCTCTACGTGAGGAACGACTGCGATGGGGTTCGGAGCACACAGTCACCGGCCGACCCTCCAGGTCAAACATGTTACTCAGTTTTTGCTTGAATCCGTTCAAACTAATCATTGGCAATGGTCAAGATCTGACGCCCACGATATGAATGGGAAAAACAGAATTTAGCCATCGGCAAGCTTCTGTGTTCGTATATCTATATGATCTAATTCCAGAAAAGGTTCCAATGATTTTGTGGACTTGTTTAGTCCAACCAGATAATTTTTACAACATGACTGCCTTTTAATTCAGACTTGCTCATGAAATTTTCTTTATAGATTATCAGTAATAGGTTATTCGGATTTTTGTAAGCTCAAAAAACAATCATTATAATTTAAAGTGAGCGTTCTCTTGCAAACAACGTTTTCGAGTCGCTGGGAATACTTATTCAATATTCTTGTAACAAGGTGTCACTAAACGATATGTTTGAATGTCGTGAACTTAGATGAAGTTTACTTATGACTTGTTATGGATCCAAAGTGAAAATGATACTTGATAACAAATTGAAATGACGCGAATTGTTTGTTCCTAAATATAGTTGTTGCGTAAATGAGGGAGTGACCGCTGGTTCCAAAGTGAGTAGATACACCTTGGTTTGTTACCTGCCTATCAATTCATTACGATAGACAAGTTTGCGCTTAGCCGGGTACGTCATTGAACCGCAATCAGTTAACTCAATTATGAATCGTTTACCACTTTAATTCTTTCAAACGTCGATGCAGATTCGACTGAATAACACATTGGAGAACAACAACAAAAAACTATTTCTATTTTAGAAAATCATTTGGGAATATTTTTCCTCGTGAAAAAACATATTTCTGATGGGGTGACTCCTGACAGTTTAGGAGAAAACAGCTATTTACACTGAATAACCAGATTTGTTTGGACTCGGCTGATAACCACTCTCTCATACTAATACCACTGCTAAAATTGAACCTATCAATGCAGATGTCTTCTAAAGAAACTCAGCGTTATTTACGACCAAGAGAATCATCATGATCGTTGCCAAAACTTTATAATTACGTTTGCTATTCTGTTGTCGTTTTATCATACTCGCTTGGCGATTCCTCAGCGGCTAACTGTCCTTTGCCATCCTGGCTCTTGTATTTACATACAGCCACACATATACATACCCAGGCGAAAAGCGTACTCATTCGCTGGCACTGCCTTATGCGGCCACAACAGCAGCCGCTGTGCAAACTTAACTGCAACTATCGTAGCAGCTACATCAGTGGCCTTGTTTCAATTGCTGCGCAGTATCACAGTCCGCCGCCTTCATTTCGAGGCCCTCAGGTCTTGAGAACCTGCCACGACGGCCGCCGTCGATGCCATCACCTCTTCTAGCTCCCCATTCTCCTGGCCTGCCCAGTGCCTCAGAGCCCCCTGCTAATGTCCCAGTCATCGTTGCCAAAACGAACTTCGCGATATCCACTCAGGCGAGAGAGAATGACATAATTCTTGTTCTAGATCTCCATCTCTATTTTACGTTGGAGTCTCCCACTGCGTCTTCTTGAGTTGTGAGTGAAACGCAAATAACATGTTGATGAGCGTCGCAGCGTTTCCCCAATGCGCTTTACTCTCCTCAGGCAACCGACCCATTCTGCACCTTCCCCAACGCGATCCGAATGATAAAAACAGTCGGGGGACAAAAGAGACTAGTGATGATGATGATGATGACCATATTTGTGCCCATCGCAAGCCAGCGAAACAACAACAACTAACGGGAAGACACGAGCAGCCGAACATACACAATTACAGAGCCCAACCGATGACGACGCTTGAGCCGCTATTATCGCAGGACTTTGCACTCCACATCAGAACAGAACGACCCGCTGATGCAGCGTGTTGATCGGATCCGATCACTAAATGACACATGGACCGATCAACAACTGATGAATTCATTGATAACAAGGAGAGGGAGAAGGAAGGACAAAGAAAAAGATTGCGAAAACGACGACAAGCACCCACGGCATACTGTAGCTTGTCGGTGCAATAGGACATTAACATTGGCCGCGATGTCATTACAAAGCTGTTATATATTCATTTTTATTTTTTATATATTACTGTATACACTCGTATACTGCAAGAGTGCACAGGATAAGAAGGTAAATGGTAAAGCCAATACCGCAACGGCGCAAAGCGGCGAACAAAAGGCCAGCGAGCGCATCATTCATGGCTATAGCGTAAACAAGCACAACAAGAACGTATCATCTATCCCAACGGTAGCCAGTGGACGCTACAACTTCTATCGGCGCCACCGCCGAGTCAGCCCGTCTCAATAGCAGCAGCTCCTATCCGAGTAGGAGTGATGAGAGCTGTCTACCGATGCGTGCGAATTCAAACGGCGTACTGACTTAATTGCCGTTATTGGGGCGTATTCAAACAATAGTCCGATGACAATGAAGAACAAAAAGACATTTCACTTATAGGAAGAGTAACCACAAGGGTGACGGTTCTAATAACAAAGACAGGTAGATTCGGTCGATAACTGTATAGAACCTTCTGTTTACAAAGGTCCACTACCGTTACAATGGTACTAAAGAGCGCGATACGTAATGATTCGCTGACAACCCATCCTTATCGACGTATGACAATGATCGACATTGACGTCGTTGTAATAATGATATTAGCATTAGCAATCCAAATTCGACAAACTCGGTGCACTGTAATACGAAATAGGTGTGGAGAGAGAAGTTCTCAACCGCACGTATTACGATCAACAAAAAACAACAATTTGCCGTCTGCCCCTCTGTAGTAGTCTATTACACCGCTTTGCTCGAGTGTTGCAATTGTACGCGGGGCGAAGTCTCGTCTTAAAACTGTTGTGTCGACATAAACAGCAGGCAATAGACAAAAAGGCCAAAACACATAGCGGTAAACTAATAAAATAAAAGCCTGCTACGCGCGTATAAGAGCGTGAGCTCATTGCTCTTGCCGCGGCTGTTGGTAGTAGTACTGCTGTTATAGAGCCATTTGTTTGTGAGCTCGTACAGCCTTACGTGTACCTCAGTGCGGAGCATCGTGCTGATGACCACCTCTATCGCCATCGTCATCAATGGAAATATTAAAATTTAGGATTTGTACCTATATAGCGCCACGGCAGCGCTTGTAGTTCATCACGTACATAAATTTATACCCTACAATGGAAACGCTTGATAACTTATTGATGACAACAAACACAAACATGACGGCCATTTGACACACATTCA
Source organism: Varroa jacobsoni (assembly GCF_002532875.2). NCBI lineage: Eukaryota > Metazoa > Arthropoda > Arachnida > Mesostigmata > Varroidae > Varroa > Varroa jacobsoni. Next base: position 40,558 of record NW_019214114.1, read on the forward strand.
ACTGCCTCCAACAATAGCAACAGACAACAAGAAGGGGGTTCGGTCGAGGACGACGAGCCTATTAGTGATCAGCTGTTGTTTGTGCGTTTGCTATCGCTAAAGGCAGATAGATACGGAGTCCGAGCCTTCTGCTAGTTGCTATGAAGGATGCAAAATACTCGAGTGGTTGGCAGGCCGATAGAAACTAAAAATCGATGACGCCTGCACCGAGAACGACAATCATATAGAAATGTCGTTGTTTGGCTCATCCTGTTGTTGCTGATGATGGCTGTAGTGGTGATGATGATTACGTTGATGATGGCCACGTTAACCATCATGCTAATGATGAAGCTAACATTTCGCTGCAGCGTTCTCGGCTGCTCGCCTGGTCCACCCGCCTCGTCACTCAGACAAAACGTCAGCAGCTGCCACAGCCGCTTTACGCCACAACACATTCATATCTACAGACACGACGGATGCACTATGTACGTCTGTATATCGAGTTGAATACTGAACGAGTTGCGGCCAGATGAACGGACGCCATTAATAACTGTACAACGCGTTGGTCAGTCAATAAGCGGACGTACAAAACAGCCGCTGCACCATGGATCGTTCACCGTAGCTCCAAAGTAGTTGTAGTCAATGGCCAACAAGCAACAGCAGCGGCGGTGGGACCCAGCATGGCGTTCGCACTCGTGCCCAAACTGAACGGTGTGGAAATATACACCGTTTATAATTTCAGAAACGGGTTATCAATGGCAAGCCAGACATGGACGAATGGAGCAAAACAGACCGAACGGCCGACTAAAATGACATTCCATCGACGGACAGGCAAACATAGACACAAATAAAGACAATTTGTAATAGGAGGACATCGTAAGGAGGCGTAGCGGCAGAAAGCACACCCACCCAAACGACAGGCAGTCCGCTATATTGTCATAATATACCAGACAAGGCTAGCTAAATACACACCAAGTGCGCATCATGACTATGCCGACATTCAACATCGTAAACATTAGACCCATAGATAGATACTGGATACCTGCTTAAGGGCAGAGACGGGCGAAGGACCCCTGCTGCTACACGTTCGTCTGTTTCTCTGTTTCGCGTTCATAGGCCAGTCCAGCCTATTTGCAGCCATTGCTAAAGTTGTAGTGCCGTCGACCGACCAGCTACTGTCACTGCCGATATGATAAGTCCGTAATATTTAGATGAATGTACGTCTGGAGTAGAGCTACGACTGAAACAGCTGTATGGCCTGTCGGCAGCGGCAGCGGGCATGAACGACACGTCAGTAAGTAACCCTAATAGACGGGAATCTCTATTAAATAGCAGCAAATTAGTTTAAGAGCAATAATTGGTGTTCAGCTGACGCTCCGGCTCCCGTTGCATTGATCAGATTCTGTTACCTATACAGTAGACGGCAGTGAAACGAAAGCGGTTCGCTGGGCTACCTTTAATGATGATGGCGATCAGGAACGATGACCGCTTGTGGAAAGATGACGTCTGCGCAACAAGAACCTGCGCGCCACGAACTGCTGCGGCCGTCACGGACAGCAAGTGTACCATTGTCTAATGGTTTAGTTCGTTCGAAGAATCTCAACTGGCCATCGACTAACACGAACACTATTATTGAAATCTTACAATAATCATTATTACGATATATATTCGCGGCGGAAAACTGAATACTATTGCCCTTCATAGTGCGATTCGCGAAAATGGACACAACCCAAAATCTCCGACCCGTTCACTGCCATTTGCTGAGCATAAGATCGCCGTATATCGATATGTTATTGCACTATAATGTATTGACTTAATATAAATCGTCTGCGGATACTAGCGTAGTACTAGCTGTGTTAGCTCTACCGAGTCGATTGGTGAGTGTACACGCCTGTTCCCGTATGTTGCCGGCTCCGAACACCCAAAGGCAGGCATGCTTGGCGAGGCCATGCAGCTATTCAGGCCTATAGGACAGAATGCGTATGGCGAGTGAGATGTCTGGAGGAGGGCGTGAGGAAGGGTAACACAGTAGTAGCAGCAGCAGCAGCAGCAGCAGTAGGCCATATAATGCCTTCGTTCGCTACCATCCGTTAAAGCCGCCATTGCTGCCGCTGCTGCTATGGCAGCAGCATACACCCCGTGCAAGCAACGTGGGCGACCGACCGACCGACCGAGCAACTCATCAGGACGGCCACCGCAGTAGTTGCAAAAATAGAACGACGTCACTTAGACACACAATCACATGCACACATACACGCTACTTCAATACTGACACTGCTGCTGCTGCTTCAAATAGAACACCATTCCAGCCACTCCATCGCACTGTGCTTATCTGCTCATCCCATTCACGTTGAGTAAGATCCCTTACTTCTCCTTATCTATCTCTTTCAATCTTCCTGAAGATGAGGAGGCGAGACTTTGCGACAGTGCAGTGTCGTCATGTGGTCGCGTCCCCGTGTCATGCGCCCACACTAGCTGCTGATTGGCTTCTCATGTCTCGACCATATACATAAACTAGTCGCGTACGGCACGTACACAAACACGCACTCACGTGCCCAGCCCAGTTGGCTCTGATATGCAGGCAAGCGAACTCGTCTAATTACAGATAACAGAGGGACACAAACACAAACGGTACGAACAAGTGTCAAAAGGAACGATCTATTGGGGACGACAGCAGCAGCGGGTGAAAAACTTTATAAAAACTTTGTCTTTATAAAAAGACAACATAGGCGGCTGACGTTTTCGAAGGTGGCTAGCTGAGCATCCCCCACACGAGCAATGTATAGATGTTTATTTTTCGCTGAAGTATGAGGGTATGTTTCACTGTTTGACGGCGCTAGGCATTTAGTCTAATTAGCGTAGTCATACAATAGAAGTCTGGCCAACGATGTGACTATCATCCTCTCTGGCAGCGGCCGATTCGTCTAAGTTCAGCAATTCGAATGCAAAAAGAACTACTACGATTTCACTTACCTAGAGCGCTGATCTGCAAATCCATATTGACGAACGCTGCCAGCAGCGATCAGACCACTGCAACAAAGACGACAATCGAGCAGCAGTTGGCCGCGAAGATTCGTCATCGACTCGTCTTATTATGCAATAAGTCACCGGTGGTACTACGTACAGCTTTAGTATAGAGGCACTATCTCTGATACGCTTGCAATAGTAAATAAATACAGAAGCAAGATGCAACCGCTTGAAATTAGTCACAGTAAGGCCCTGGACACTCAGTGATCGTCGATTTTTTCTATTCGCAACTCGCCTCGCAGTACCTTTCCAATGGATTTGACACCTTGGTGCAAGCTTTGTCTATTTTTTTTTCTTCCCATTTTTGTTTAGTGGTTGCCAGAAGTAATTGAACCATATGGCGGGCCGTGCTATTTTCCACTGCCTGCTTTCATACAGCCGTTTCGAGTTCGATGCATCTATCGGGCCGGCAGTTGGTCTGGGCCCCACTGGTGGCCGATGTCGACGAATTTCAAGGGCTCGAACCGACAAACGGAGACTGATATCGTATTAACAACGGCGGCAGCGACAAATCACTAAATCGCCATCAGTGGCAGTAAAACACACAACAATCCGGTGCTGATGCTGACGATGACGCATATAACAGTCGTCGCTGGAGCCGCACGCGGCGGTTCGCAAATCAAGAATCGCCGCAGGAGGACACAGCGAAATATCAGTGAATAAAATTGCGCATAGACAGCAACAGCAAGTACCGTCAAGCGGCAGCAGTGGCAGCAATGCTAGTGCTCGTGGTAGATCGAAAGGCAGCGGAGAACGCAAGCCATCCGAACTGTTGTGTATTATCACACAAAATATACGCACACTGGGCGCCTACAGCGGTTACCGGCCACTGGTCGCCACTGGATAGCATTTTTCCGTCGTCGCCGGCAACGAGCCAACTGACCAGAAAACATACGCATGGACCAACAGATAGAAAAGCAAAGGCGAATACAAGAGCATCGCTGCAACTAACAGCAAAAGAGACCGCTGCTGTTACTGATACAGCAGCAGCAGCAGCAGCAGCAGCAGCAGCAAAAGTTTACGCCAAAGGTGACGGACCTGAACTCCCGTCGTTAAACCCGGAGGGGTACTGCCGCCGCCGCCGCCGCCGTTATTGATGTTGCAGTGGCATTTGCTATTTGATGGCTTTGATTGGCCATGGTTCTTAGTTAGCTAGGTTGATGACTATCCGCTCGTTTCGCGCTTGTTGCTGCTGCTGCTGCTGCTAATGATGATTGTTTTGTTATTGTTGTTTAGGGGCTTCTGGCCGGTACAGCAGACGCAGCGACCGGCTACATGCTAGCGATAGATAGACAAAAAACGATTTAGTGGCAGGTAGACAAACAGAGAGACAGCAGCCACATTAAGTATCGTATCACTACCGTGTTCAGTTCGACTAGCAGCAGGATCAACCAAACTGTTGCTGTTTGCGGCCGAACTAATCGGTAGCGTGCTACTGTATCATCTCTCTCGACGCGGCGTCACCGGCAGCAGCAGTAGCAGCGCTTATGGTCACACTGTTGTTCAAGACTGTGTATTATCGTGCGAATAACTAGCAGACCAGCAGTAGCAGCAGCGTACGCTGCTGCCGTTGTTCACAGCCATTAGCTACTGTTAGCATAGTACGGAGCAGTGTGTCGTCGAGCTAAACGTTATGAGCAAATGCGCCTGTTTTAAGTATTCGATCGTCGATTATTAGCCGCAAACAACGTATTGCATCAGCATTCGCAGTTCGTTGTCATGTAACTTCTACGTATCATTCGAAGACGGTTAGTTTCGCAGGAAAACAAATGAAGAGGCAACGGTACAAGTCACGCCGGTTCATATGAGGACTGGCTGGCTCCGGATGGCAACAACGAAATTTTGCAACGAGGTACGGATACAAAAAAGACCATGATGGTAGCAGTTCGATTTTGTCTCGAACTAGTTCAACCACTAATGTCACCATCGGACGACAAAGGCAGTTCCACGAGCATCCTAATCAAGCGCGTTCTGGTCGAACCGCTAGCAGTGGCCGCCTGCACAATAACAGATACCCAAGGACCCCTCCAGAAAATCTCCCTAGTCACTTACCGCTTTGTTGAATCTATTACCATTTCTTCTCAACGCTCTGAAAGAAATGCTCGATCCCGTTTTTCAGCACGCCACACTAACCGATACGTTTCCGATCACCATACACTACCCATTTACCCAGATCAAATAACAACAATAGCAATACGTTTTCTTTTCATGCTTTGTTCTGCCCGAAGTACGTGTGAGAACCCACGTCTGTACTCGCCGTGTAAGTCACCTATAAAAGGACCTATGCAGACACAGGAAAAGGCTACTCTGCACTGTCCACAAACCTGTACGCACAGATACAAGTACGCCCGGTGTGCATTTACTTACATATTTGCCTCACTTAGTGTACGTAGTTCTCCGGATAGATCAGTTGAAAACAGCAAGAGCAATAACAACAGCGACGCCGACAACAACAGATAAACAAACCACCTCAAAACCAATACGGATACGTATAGAAGTAGTGATAGCAATAGCAGTAGTTCATTATCACCACGAACCTATTCTATATAACGCTTACCTTATCCATTCAGCGTAATTACTATACGTCTGACCGGCAGCTGCTGTTCTTGATGTTTTCAAGGCTCGTCTGCCTTCGTAGTGTCACATTTAAAAAGCGGGCAGTGCGATGTTGCCGCGATGTTTGTAACACTAGCAATAACAATAGTACATAGTATTACTATCCTTTGAATGTTTTCTATTTTGTTCACGCTGCACTGGTACAACTCTATATATGTTCCCGTTTATTTACTGTGTTTGCTGGCCGCTGCGGCAGCCGTAGCAACCACGTAGTCGTAGCCAGCACATCTAGCGTTCACTGCGATACGAACACACGTGAACGGCCCCGCTCAATACGCTCGCTCTGACGAGACACGTTGCTCACACGCTGCCAGCGGTCATCACTCTTTACCGTTGTCGCTCTGCGGCGTGGCTGTGCTCAACGGACGGACCTGCTGAAGTTGCTAACGGCAGCGCCTGCTAGCTGGATGTCCCAGCAGCAGTAATGATCGTATTCGACGTTCACTGAATGGTGGTACTCCACCTCGAACATACTTTCATTCCGAACCGCCTCTCGCGTTCTCTTCCTGTTTCACACGGGACGATCGAACGGCGAGAGCACAACGTGGGGACCACGCTGTTGTTATTGTTGCTGCTGCTGTCGTTGCCCTGTCGTGGTTATTGTTATTATTATGATGATGATATGATGATCAGCGACGACATCGATAACGCAGCAACGTATAGTTGGCGTGGACGGCCCCCCTGTTGTCGCTCGTACGAATCCACGAATCTGTCGTGGTCGAGCGAATAGTAAACGACAGAATGGTGCAACACACGTAGCTTCTATACCATAGCAAGTCACTCGTCGTCAGCCAGTCATCTATAAGGGTATCCTTCTCGTCTGGGTAGGTATTTAGACACACTTCGGGTGGGTCTTGCCCTCTCGTGCACGCCTTCCACTCGAATCCACGTTGTCTAGAGGCTGCACAACACGCAACACCGTCACAACGATCACTTGAACTCCGTAGTTAGGCCGACTGGCGGCGGCGGCGGTAGCGCCCCGTTGGTCGTTGTATCCTTGTTGTTGTTGCTTTTCCGCTGCAGGTTGTATCGGCTAATAGACGTGAACCGTCCGTCTGTCGTCGGATGATTCAGCTGCAGTCGTTCCCGTAGCCTTTGCTTGACTCTCCTCACAAACAACACAAGCACAGGGCCGACGACTGGTAAATGACTACATGGGTGGCTCCTTGGCTGGCATGCGTCGTACCTTCCAGCGTCGGCAGCGGACCTGCTAGTGCAGCCATTGCCGACGCACAAAACACGTACAGACTGACGAACAAATTTATGGAGTGGCTCGTTATTGAGTTCTGTTCAGTGAACACTGCTGCCGCTATCGCTCACACGTCTAGCAGAAGCAGGAGGGAAGCGCCACACGCTGGAAGCGATCACTTCTGCTATTGTCTGTCTATGGCTTACTTAGCCCGGCCGAACCCACACCGCCGCACGTATAAACGTGCGGTTAATCAACAACGACGCCAGCAGCGAGAATAACATCGATAACAACAATACTACCACACTACGTTTTAGCGTTACCGCCGCTACTGTTGCTGCTACGATTGTTGTTATTGTTGCTGTTCGCGAATGTTTTTTCGAATACGACAGTTGCGAACGTGCTAAAATGTACGCCGTTACAGCTGCTGCTGCTGCTGTAGTCGCCGGGGCACGCTTATTTCTACTAGTCTTGTTGTTGTGGTTATTCAGCGATAACGTTCAACGTGGGTGTTGCTACTGCCAGCTTTCCGAACGCTGCTGGAGCAGTATCATCTTTCGACGGCCCAATGTCGCTTGCAGGCTAAGGTTGCTTACTCCATTGTCGGCTTGGTAGCGACGGTGTGACCACAATCGGCGTGCGAACGAACTTACTAACGACGACGACGACTCTGGCTCGTTCGCCCGTCCCTATCAGCCAACTAATAGTATAATAACCCGCCCAAAAGCAGCAACCGCTGGCGCGCCAGGAGTAGAAGTTGTTTTTGTAGTAAACGGGCCGAGTAGCAGCTAGCGACGCACTCTCATGCAGACAAACAGGCTGACACTGGGCGACACAGACACGACCTCACGCACAGGCCACTACTCCGCTTAACTCTATTCAACTCTCACCTGACCACCTTATCAGCAGCAACAGCAGCAGCAGCAGCGGAATCACTCCAACTAATTCTTCTCAACGACAAACCGACTTCGACTCTTGGCGCTCGTCGCTGTTCGTCGGTCGGTTGGTCGATCGGTCGGTCGGTCGGTCGGTCGGTCGTTCGTTCGTTCGTTCGTGTCGTCAGCAGCCGCGGGCAGAGATCGCGGCGCGGAGAGCAGCGGGAGAGAGCAGCGACAGGACAGCACAGCACTTCGCACACGATTGCTCACTCACTCACTCGCTCGCTTACTCACACAGACACTCGTTCGGCCGATTGTTCGTTTTCTTGCGACTACTACAACTGTCCGCTTGCCACAGCAACAGCAACACGACCACTACCACCAGTGCGACCGCGACGTCTAAGCCCTACTTGAATGGTAGAAAAACCCTGCGCCTCAACAGCAGCGCTAGTGGCAGCGCATACTCTTTGGATGGCGAGCGCCGTCGTGCCGTTTCGTTGCCGAAGGAAGCCGTCGTCACAGCCGCAGCCAGCGAAGAGCGGCTGCCAGCGCTGGCTGAGTCTCTGTGTATGTGCGTGCGTGCGTATGTGCAAGTAAGCAAACTCTCTCCCCATGCGTGTGTACCTATGTCGCTCAATATCTGAGTGCCGCTGACGGCCAGCGCTCACTCGCTGGGTGGCTTTTTCTAGTGCCGCGGTCCGCTGGATGCCACCACCATCCGTAGCGAAGCGCCATAAGAAGTCCTTCTCACGTTTATCAGCTTAGACTACCTGTGACGGTATGGCGCTCACTTTACGGCTCTCCATCTCTTTCTCTCTCTCGATATCCCGTATGAAACACGTAGTAGAAAGCGATACGAGGCTTGTTTGCTATATCGTCGGATGGATGTCTGGGTTCGGAATGTGTGTAAAACCTGTGTCCCTAACATCACTGGCGCCTCAGGGAGAAGGGGAGAGCGGTCGACCCAGCCGCGGCAGCACTAGCACCACCACGGCCACGACTTACACATCCAGTGAGACATACCCACGTACAGATACAATTACAGAGCCAGATAGAGAAACGGCGAGAGAGGCTTACACTGCCCCAACCGAAAAAACATGATCACTAGCGCCGCTGCCACCGTCGTAGTCCTGGTCGTCGTCGCTCTCGCTGAACAACAACACATCCACGCAGCAGCAGAAGCAGCGCAAGCACCCGCTGCACACGATATGTAATCCGCTGAGCAGCGCCTAGTTGAATCGATTGCAGCTTGACGAGAATAACTGTTCAACAGCGCACGCACAGCTCACCAGCAGCAGAAGCCGTCGAGGCATGCTTACAGGGACAGACCGATTGACAGACAGACAGACAGACGGAGAGAGAGGTACACAGCATGCTGCGCCCGGCCAGCGAGGAGGATGGCGGGAAAGATACCCAGTCAATCGTCCGCCGGACACACAGCAAAGGGCTGCTATCCAGAGACATAAACAAGCGAAATGTGCTCTCTCTGTTGGCTGCTATGACAATGATGATGGTGAGGATGATGATTATGCCGCTGGCGGCTGATTGGCTTGCTCTAGCGCTCTAGGCTCTAGCGCGCCTGCAGCTGACATCAGGGGGCCCAGCTTCACGCCAGGGACAGCCATGCTGTTATGTTATGCTATACATGGGCACACGGCATGTTGTTGACTATTATCCGCGCCGCTGGCCAGCTGACTTTAATGATGACGCGCCAACAAAAATGTTCGTTGCGCAACAAGCGGGCGATCGAATCGAAGCGGAAGATCGAAATCCGCCAGCGTTTACGATTGTGTAATGTTGCTCTGTTGTTGCGTAAAACAAAATGGTATAAAAAAGAAAATACGTAAGGAAATTCTCTTCACGTGGGACATTGAATGCTAATGTAATATTTAAGAGCTGGACGGAATTTTAAGCCCGTCCTGACACGCTAAATGTTTTGCTAAAATATAAATTGACAAGTGCCTAGTCTGATAAAACTAGAAGATTCGATTGACGTTATATATCTTCATATCTCTATTTCCTGTTTGGCCCACCTATTTCCATCGGCTAAACAATCCGGCACAATACTCAGCCTAATAGATGGTATTATCTAATAATAAAACCATCGTTATGCACTTACTAGGCGAGCTTGTCACTTGTTAAATAGAACTACAGCTTTTCTTCCAAGCAACGCTTCTCTGCTTGCATCT
>NW_019214114.1:50535-82823 GCF_002532875.2 Varroa jacobsoni
GCTGCTGCTGCTGTTAGGTTGTTCGAATATAGACGCATACAATAGTGTGCTAGTGATAAAATGAAGTTTTCCTGAAACTTTTAACTTAGAAATTGGTAGGCTTTTAAATGAAGTGTAACGTCTTCTGAGAACATCAATTGGATGCTAGTAATTTTTCATTTTGTTTCATGTAAAACTACTCGATACTATCGAACGAAAATCATTACCTAATTTCTTATACGATTAAACTGTGTGTTTAGCACTCGATAGCTGGCAAACGCAATATTTTATATTCGTGAAGAAATTTTGAAATAATAACGCAAACGCCTTGGAAAAGGTTTGTACATGTCACAGGCTCCGGCCTACTCTTCAGGTAGGCTCCCGCCTTCGGCCTATGATAACGATTTTCTTAATGAAGCCCACTTCTTGTGTATTCTTGTGTACAAATATCCTAGTGATGATTCTAGTTCGTATGCTGGGGACTATTTGTAAGTTAAAATTGAGTTACGCGTACTGTTAACGATGGTGAATGTTTCGATCACGTCAACAAGGGGCCATGGAGTCGTCAAAGAGTAACAGTAGGTGCAATCGAGAATTGAATGTCCGTACAACAACATATTGCTCACCGTGATGCCCCCCATTTAGAAACTGTTCCGCATACACCCAACTGATTTTATACTACTGCTTAACAAGTATATGCACCAATGTTGGACGAGTTTACTTGTTTTTATAAATACACGTCTAAAATAGTAGATCAGGCATATATTGGGCGTCAATTTTTAAACAAGTATCTCCAGCACATATACATTGTAAAGGCGATAACGACCAGTCGACGAAAAATCAATAACTATTTTAACATCAAGACATATCGAACAGTTTTCTTTGTTCATCCGTAAATGTTTTTTTTTTTCTTTTTTTAATAACCACTCTATCGGGTATACAACTAATTTCATCGAGATCTTCCTCGTTTCGACGGTCTCTACTATTCAGTCATGGAACTACCAGCCAACGCAAAGGAGCGAAGCTATGTTGGTGCCGCTGTCGACCGAATTTCTTTTATCCAGAGGTCCAGACAAGTTAGCATCCAGAATTTGGGCATTAGGAGCAAACAAGGGAGGTGAATCTTGATTAATTAGTACGGTGCCCAAAGCCCTCGTTGCATTTCATTAGATCATCAACGTTTACTAATACTGAGAGTTGCACTTACAACATATGCTCGAAAGTTTCTTTCGGCTAACTCCATCAACGAGATTTGGTCTTTGTTAAAGAACTCCTTTACGTTACTCTAGGTGCTATTGTCGCTCGAACTTAGTCGTAATTCCTTTTGAATGAAGTACTGGTCTTCTGATTACGCTTATACTCAGCGAGTACACAAACAGGCCGTCCGGGATGATCTCTTACGAAAGTTAATTCCATCCGTTTTAGCCTGCACGAGAGTTCGACATTTGCCGTCTGCGTACATTGATGCCTTGTATTCCACTGGGTTACTACTACTGGCTCTACGAATGCCGTTGCACCTGCGTGCACTTTTAACGAGCAACGAGGTACTGCACGAACGTCTCGATGTTTTGCACGGACAACAACGAGTCAGTATGTTCACTAGGGTTTTTGTCGGGCATTAGGTTGTTTAAAACGCTCTTTTAAGCTATTTTTATTCCAGTCCATTAGCTGATTTACTCTTTTTCTTTTTAGCAGAGGGCAGAATTGTACTGTCTTTTAGGAGTGTATTTGGCTTAATAGGGCCTATATTTGGCACTGCTTTATCATGTTGCTTGAAATCGTTAATCGATGAATTAGCACAGCACACGCACACGTAACATGGCATCATCTAGTTCCAGACCGCTCAAGGTTATTGAACATGGAACAGATCTGTGTGATCGTCGGGTATGATGTAATACGTACGATGTACACTGTTCAACAATTGCGAAATAACAAGACGATCTTAGAAACTTAAGCTTGAATAACTTCGACAATAAGTGTCTGATAAGTTCAGTTTGTCAAGCGGGGAAACGCCAAGAAACGGGCTATCGTAGCGCACTAAAAAGACGACTTCGTTTTCCACCTCAACTTCTCATCTATCGCGAAATCATTCCGTGCATTTTGGAATCGAACGTAGGTCTATTTATGTCTCGAGTTTGCAACTGGCGAATCATTGACATCGTACATGAAAGATGTGAAACAGACATGTCTTCGGGTCGGCCAGTCTGTCCTCGCTGTCGAATACCTTTATTACACGTATATCATGCGTCGGGATATAGAGACAGAGAGGATGCTATCGCAATGCAGCCGAGGATCTGCAGTCTGACGGAGTAATCAAAACTACCTAGAGTACAGGTATCCAGTAAAAACGGATGTGTACAATTTCAAGAGAAACGTAGATCGTTTTGAACGGTTGGAGTAAGTACTGACTTGATGTTTTTCTTTACAACAAATCATCGATTTTTTTTTTTTTTTTTGTGAAAACACGGTGATCTGCATTTAATTCTTTTCGATAAGATGCTTTTCAATGAACCTGACAAAAGTGCTCGGGATTTTATCTATCGGCCATTTCGCAGAGACTCTTAATTTCGGCTTGATGTTCAATACCTGGGCCTGTAGCTAGCGAGAGAAAGCATTTCTTTCTCAATTAAATTCCTGGGCCGAACTTGTATGGTAGACTTCAGCTGAATTTCCGGCATTTCACAGCCTTGACATACTTTTAACACTCTATTAATATACGCATGAGTTCCTACGTTTGCGTACTTCACCGAACTAAACTAGTTAATGGGCCAATAATAGACAAGGCCAAATAGCATACGCAGTTCTATTTCGGTACCACACTAGTGCCAAAATATTTAACAGGGGTGCAGCCCATTTTTCAAAATAAAGTATCTGGTAGCAGCTGTTTAGCCATCTTGAACCATCTTCGCCGTTGTTCACCCTCACACGGGTGTTGGTTACATAGTACCGAAGCCATTACGTTCTAAAGGTAGTTGCTGAACGTCAACGCGAAGGATATACGGCCCTGTGTTAAAAGACTCGTACGGTAGCGAATACAAAGATGACGATGCGCGCGGTGGATCTCAATCTTACTGTAATTCCTATATGTATAAAAGTAAAAAAAAAATCACGTTACGCAGCAATAAAGATGCAGGTTTTTTTTTATCACAATCTAGAAATTTTTGAAATTAAGTATTAACAAATTACTAGGGGTGCCTTTATTCAGACTCAGGATAAAGCGGCTTAAGACTGAACAAAATTTGCGTAAAGAATCGCTATAGCGACTATTTTATCACAAATGCTGTGTATGGTGAGGAATAAAGAGCAAAAGTATGGGTTCGCCGTTTTCGAGTCGGCAATTTGAAAGATGCTCCTCGTAGTGGCAAACCAATTTTGAGCTTAGCCATTAATCATGCGAAAGTTTAGCAACAATGATGCGTGAGTGGCTATGATACAATCAAGTAGTTTTAAACTATTCAAAGAAAACTTAGATGTTTGGGTCACACGCGAACTTACGCGACCTTATTTCCATCCGTGAACGAAAAGACAACGGAATCTAGCTATTTTTTAACCGCTCGCTTTTCTAAAATGTTTTTAGCTGCACATTTTTGCTGCGTATAGTTGCTTTTATAAGCGATAGAAAGTGGGCCATAAGCTGACAAAAAAATAGAGCCTGCCTTTTCAAACGGGCAATCATGCTTTTAAATTATAATTCTATACAGGACCGATGAAACTCTAGGTCGGTTCGTTCCTCGAACACGCTGTCTACTAAATAGACATTACTACACAAGTTGAAAAATTCCGACTAATTAAAATGAAAGGGATATTTAATTGTTTGACTGATAATAACGACGCTGACTAAAAATAGGACTTACAAAATTGTACTGCAACAATCGTGTCGGAGTAGAGATTGAGCAAGTTTATCATTGTTACTACTCGTTACTATTCTGGGTGACGCGGCCTTCACCTAGAAGTTATCTATCGCTAGCTTCTCTGTCAATTACCTGGCGCATGACAGCGTTACCATGGAACAGGCTTTTTGCGCAGCAGCCGCAAGCCATACCATATCCAGAACAGGCCGATGAGTGGGGTGCGTCTGCAAACGCTAAACATTCAAGCTGCCCTCAGATAAAAGGGTCTGCTTCCAACGCTGCACTACCGTTAAGCATAACGCAGCTTTTATCTCGTGTAAGTCTCATACCAGCTTTCGAAAAAATAAATGGCGGCAACAATTCAATTAACGCAAACACTAAATTCATTCATCTTTGGATTTTCAAAAACGGCTCTGCCTCGTTTGTCAAAGCCGTCCTATTGTACTAGAAAAATTTCGCTGTCCTTAAAACGGACAGATGTTACCAACTGGGTAGCGAAACATTTTACGTTTGTGATGATTCGTTCTGGGTCGGCTATTTGCCAGCGAGCGGACAAGACAGTGGTCGAAACAGCGAGCACTAGTCAGAACATGCATAAATGGCATTTCGCGGCTTTTGCAATCATGTAAACTTCAGATGAAGTAGACATAGGAGTGCACAGTGGCCCTGCAAATGATATTGTACCGTTACTTAATATTCTCAAGACGAGACCAATATACTCTGAAAACTTCGCATAGTGAGATGATTTTTCGTTGTTTCGATGTGACTGATCCATTCCCTGATTGTTTCCGAACGCCTATACGACTTATTTGACACTGAAAAAAACACATGGACCCTTGCAACAGGTGCTTCGTTGCGATTCAGAGTAACATTGTTAGAATGAACAATAAAACAAATGCCATCCACAGTTCGTGTACACCTTCAGAACCTGAACGCGCATAGTGGGCCGACCTTGCAGCGTGATTTTACTCCAGCAATGATAATTGCATTTTTAAATATACATTTTGGTGCTAGCTCGATATTTGGTGCTCAAAATACTTCGTCATCGTGAAGATTCAAGTTTGCCCGATGTGCTTTCGATCTGGCATATTTCTGACACTTGGTTTTCTCCAGCCATATGCTTATTTTTAGTTTATATTAAAGGTAGTTCACTTTCAATATTGCTTCAGCCTCTTAAGTCCATCATTTTAGGTGCAGATCATTTGAACAGACTTGAGACGATCGAAGGAAAATGCCTACGAGATCTCATTCGACTCAACTCTCCTCTAGTTCGACCTAACATATCAGATAAGGACGAATGGTCGCGGAACCCCAGGACAGTGAGAAAACATTTACACATCAATTTATATCCGTGACAGCAGCATCATAGATATCAAAATTTTTCATAGATAAGGACAACTAGATATAATTGAACAACAACGAAAACTATTCAAGTTGATGATAGCGAAAAACCTACAACGACAGTTGGAGTTCATCCCACGAAGTATCGCCAATATAAGTATATTCTTATACAACAATTAACTTTTGTATTTCATTTACTTGAATGATGATAATATCTATATTGTCTATAGGTTTAGAAATATCCGTATGTATTCCTCCTCATTAGGCGCGTCTACGTAGACATCGAAAGTCCATCGCCAGTCTGAAACTGTACGTCTCCAGTATGAATGGAAAGGTCCGCCCCATAAATGATACAACAGATAAAAGCCCAAAGTGACTGCCATATAATAATTGCATGCGTTAATGTAAGTATAGGTTGTAGTCGCCAATTTCCAACAATAAACAGCTATAGCTTTCTTATTTTAAGCGACTATTTGGGAGGATTTAAATTTGCCGCATCTTTATCAACTAAGATTCGAAAAAAATCGAGTGCTAGAATAATTGCTTGGCCCACACGGTCACTAGACCTATCAAGTTTTCCTTTCTCTTATAAGAACGTTATTTGACTGAATAGCTTCGGGCAGTGCAATTTTCTGGTAGGCATAATTTACTTTTTCGTCAGTGTCAGACTGAGATATAGCTAATGCTCCTTCTCGAGAGGTCGTCTTCTGCAAAATGCAAGGTTGTGACGTCTGTGACGTACGCAGTTCTTCTCTATAGACAAAAAAGCCCCAATATGTACTGTTTCTTCTGCTCCTTTATATATATAAACCTATCTCAAAGTGCACGTATGCTAACACCTGATTGTCACGTCTATCAATATATCGCACCTGTTCGTTTCGAGTGTTTTATAATTTTAGTAAGAATCAAAAATAAAATAGGCCAAAACGGCTACTTCCTTTTGTACTCACGTTGCAGCAGTAACCCATTCCTGCATTGAACCCCTCCAATGGCAGAAAACCGTAGACAATAATGGTGCATACTTTGATTGGAAATAGCATAACTATGCTAGTTAAAAGGAAAATCAGACTTCATCTTGCGTATCATATTGAATAACCTACCATACGTTTGCTGAGGTTCAAAGGGCATATTTAAAAGTATAAAAACAAAAAATCTCAGTTTCCGAGAACGAGTGCGAGGATCCTCTTTTTTTTTTGTTTGCTTGAACATAGAAGATATATCAGAAAGGCTTTTTTTTTAAAAAATTGAATTTCAAAAATGGTAGCACTTAAAAAGATCTAGCAACGTCAGCAGTGACCTAGAGCAAATTATGCTATTATGCTTTCTTTTCGTAGACTTGATTGTTATAGCTCAAGGTACTATGCATATGCTGTTTATTGATGCATCCGTCCCTCTCATTTATTAGATTCACCGCTAAATCCAGGTAAAATAAGAGTAGCAGCAGTTTTCGTCCAAATGCGTCCAAAGCTGTTTTACATCCTTTCTACTGGGAGTTTGGCTGTAAATAAATTGGTTTCGGTGACCATTGTGAGTAGGTGCTATTATTAAGGGACACCCTTTTCCTTATCCTCCGAGGGCTACCTCGTTCGGCTGCTGGCGTAGAACAACCCCACTATGTTATTCACGTTCACAACTTCCAAGAAACAACCCGAGATTGATATTGAAAGGACAACGCGCATGCAGACAAAGTCAGTTTAATGTTGCAGGCCTTTATGTCTTGATTCTGCCGGCCATGCCAGCGTTAGAAGCCAGATGTACGAACGTTCTCTTGCGGTAATGAAACGACTAAAAGTTAACAAGTACTTTGATCGTTCGTTGTCTGTCCCATCAAAATGCTTTAAGGTAGTTGTGCTTACCCATTGTTGTTTTTCTGGTTACACCGTTATTTCTTTATAGACTATTAGAGCATGCATATGAAGTGCCTTTAAGCCACACGTATATATTGTGATTGTGTAACGCTTAAGGTCTTGTTGTTTGATTATTAAACACAACGAGACGTACCCTATGTAAATCTGTCCTGATAGATGGTACTTTTCACATAGTCTACTGTCCCCCCCCCCCTACGGAAGCTAGACCACAAACATAAGAATTATTAAGAGAGTTCAAGTAGACAAATTTTTAAGTTATTCAAAGACGGATCTATCTTCTAAGTTACTGTAAAGTTACTAAGCGAATTTCAGGAACGACGTTCCTTGACTAAGCCGACTCAAGTGTGCAAACCTTACCTTGGACCTCGTATAGGACTCAACAATTTCGCACGTAGTTCGTACAAGTGTATGCCATGCATTATGCACACAAATATCGTTCATTACGTGGCTAGCAGATTATTAAGTATCTTCGGCAAGATACTTGCATGCGTAAGCAACTTTTGTATTGCATCTTGAACTCATCGCGCTCGTTCTATTCATTATTAAAAGCCATATTCTTCGCTATGCCATAGCACCGTTAGGTACGAGCCGCCAACACGGACAATTAACATTACTGTTTTATAACAACACATGAATTGAAGTTGACAGATAACGTCTTTGGAAATACTAATTATACGTTAGAGAACTTAACGGATACGCTGTTTTGCACAGACGCAGTGCAGAGAGAAGAAAATGGTGGCTTCATGCCTATGCAACCGTTATAACGAATGCATACGACGTGCCCCGGCGAAAGGGGTTGTCACTACTCGGAGTACCTAGATCACGTAGTGATCTCTTCAGACGACATATTGCTGTTTGGAAAGGTAAATAAAAATCAAAATAAACACCGTCCAATTAAACAGTTGTTATGCTAGCCAGTTCTTCAATCTAGCAGACACAGTTCTGCCGGATACCATCGGCCTATTGTTTTTCGTTGGCTGATAACAACGATCAAGCGATATCATTGAATCACAGCTCAAAATTTTACACAACGTCTTACTAAAGCGTAGCTTGATTAGTTTCATAAGTCTCCTTTTGTTTGGAAATAGTTTATAGTGTGACGCTTATTGTACTTAGCAAGGTGTCGCGTACAAACGAACAGCAGGTGTGGCGGAGCCATGGGATTAAGTCCTTCAGCACAAAAACCCGAACGTATACGGGGTCTGCACCGTTCCGAAGCTCATTTTGAAGAAAATGCCGACCCAGTTGACGTTTTGATGGCCAGCAAAGGTGACGCCCTCTTGGATAAATATGGGTCAGTATGGCAACCTGCCATGGCATTCGACCGACAACTTTTTCCGAATATGATACATTTGGAAAGCGGAGGCGTCGGCAATGCTATACTGTACGTTCAGGATGAAAGTGGTAACGAATTCGCTGTAAAGCGGGTTGAAATGAGAAAGAATCGAGGCTTTGCTGCGAAGCTGGAAAAGGATTTACTCCTTGCCGTAGATTTTCCTTTCGTTTTGCAGCTTTACGCCACTTACAAAGATCACGCCTATGTGTATTTTTTGCTCGAACTTACCCATTGTAGTTGTATTTCGGACCATATGTTTCAACCTTACATAAATGAAGAGGTTATATGTTTCTGGGCGGCCCAGATTGTGCTGGCAGTCGAATACCTCCATTCGGCAAATATAGTTCACCGCGACATAAAGCCTGAGAACGTGTTAGTGTTTGCCGATGGCTATATCAAATTGGCAGATTTCGATCAGACGCTAAAACTTCCTCCTCACCGACAATTCATCGGATTATGTGGTACGGCAGGTTATTCTCCTCCGGAAGTGATATCCAATTGTGTCTACTCAAAAGGAGTCGACTGGTGGACTGTCGGATTATTGAACTACGAGCTCTTTTTCGGCCAAATCGAAGCTGAATGTGAAGAGCAGGAACTTGAGAGATTACGTAATTACGGACCCGGCTTTAACAAGACTCTCGATTTGGATGCAGGAAGTGCGCAGACGCAAATTAGCAATGCGGCAAGAAATTTCATATCTGAATTGCTTCGGGTGGATCCAATGTTTCGACTCGGCGTTCAATATCCCGGTAGTTCTGCTGTGAGGAAGCATCCCTTTTTCGAAAATATAGACTTTATTCGTTTAGTGAAGAAAAAGATCAGGTCGCCAGTCCGACCCAGCGAGACCTCAGCAAGGCTACTTGCCATAGGCGGCGCCAAACCGCTAGAATTCAATGAAAACCCGGTAACGCCCGAGATAGCAGAGGAGTACGTGGAGTTCTAGGGCACGATCTATCCACTGAGTGCGGCGCATACATCCTACGAGTCTTAAACATGCAGTAAGGGCCAACGATTGATATCGATGTTGGACACTTTTCATCGATTGATAAGCAGAACGGCTGGATCGAAAAGCCGGTAGAAAACGCGATATGTTTAGTGGCAGCCGTCTACAGACAGGTTCCCGGCCAGTACGGTGTAGCAATTATAGTCCGCCACGTTTCTAAGGCATCATCATTCTATGGGCCTGTAATATATAGTACCAGCGTGACAGGTTTTTTTCTGAATATATACATGAAAGAATCACGAGCTTCTCTCTAGTTATATCGAGAATGAATTTTCGTACTGTCATTATTATTAACATGACGAAACGTATATTTAAGAATGATGAATTGGAACTGTGACTTGATCATGCAATGTGTTTTGAACAAACAATCGATTGAAGTATCTATATTACGTAAATATGAAACGGTCACAGGTATAAGTTCCATCCGCCATACATGAATACATATATTACATAAAATGTTCGAGGATAATAGTCAGACCCGGTAAGTTGAAATAATTTCAACGGTGCGCGACTTAACGGTTGAACTACGATAACTAATCCGTGTTAGAATGGAAATAACTCTGTATTTTCAAGCCATAGACTATGAAATAATGGCTACTTCTATGTTATTTAATGTTATGGCTACGTATAAAAAATGTGTGCAAATTATCGCTATATCGCCTTGGGCTTTAAGGAATGGTGTATTTATTTTCTATTGTGATATATTCGAAAATCTGGGTTATCAGAAGAACCGGGAACGACTACTTCGGCTAATCGTACAGGTTATAGGCTATATGTTCTAGCAACACTAAATTTTTTAATTGTGGCCTGCATTTGCTACCTCGACCCACAACACCCACATGCGCAGAAGGCTATCTGGCTGTAGACCCAACAGGGCATCCTTGTTTTTTCTATTGTAGCGCCTGCGGTAAACTTAAGTTTCGACACGCATCAGAACCTAAAGAGTACGCTGTAATCATTTGCAATACGTTGAGTATTCTGGAGATGACTTTTTAGGCGTTCGACTATCGCTATGAGCTACTTACATTAGATCAAATGAAACTAAATGCCGTAACAACGTATCTTCCCCGAGGCGTTTCGACCCTAGTCCCATTTTCTCGATTATTTGATTTACAATATACACTTTGCAAATTGCAAGTAGGCCACCAGGTCCGGGATAATAGATATGCACCCTGAACCGGGTAATTGGAGACTGTGCAGGGGTATCGTCATTCACCGCGTGAGGTATAGGGAAAAGTTCGTTGATACGTTCCGAAAGCTTGCCTACATTTAGGCGTTGTGACAGAGCTTGGCATTTGACAGTGCGCGCGAGCGCGACTTAGACAGTGCGTCTATCGCCATCGGTGCGCAGACACAAATGCTTGCATGCTCTGACAGTGAATAATTCCCGCCCTGAATCTTTACCCTGTGTAAGTTTATCTCGAATATATCGATAACCCAACTTCCTGCACGTTCTCGGAAAGTAGGTATTAAGTGAGGTGAGAATAATCATATTATATTATTAGACGTTGCATAAGCACACTAGCTGTTCAATGGCCAACTTGCCAGAACGGAGCTCTCGACAGTGGCACACTTCGTTGGGCAGAGCTACTTGGACGACTCACAACAGACGACGCGGCCAGGATCGGAAAAAATGACGATAGAAGGTAGATAGAAATAGTGGTAATCGCAGGAGAACTACAAATATGGAAACTGCTAGCGATAAACGGGGCCCGACAAGGTTATTAGTTACACGAATGAGCTACAGGTTGGGCAGTCACAAAAGATAGTACTAAAAGTATCTAATTCCGACAGCATTGCTGCAAATGTCTGTATGGATACCAATGAATTCGCTGGCGAAGAACTTTTTGGGGTTGATCCCAAAAAGAGAGAATCCCAGAGAATCATCTGTGTGCGGATTGTCTATTATGATCAACTGCGTCTTAGCTAGCTAGCTCTTATCTTTTTCCAAAGCTGTACGCTCCAACGTAAGTCTGTCATAGTTATTAGGGTACCAATCGAACGATGGCAACGCGCTTTGGGAACAATAACAGCGTACCATTATCAGAGAGCTGTCAGTTGGGGGAGTATAACGCTCACAAATCAAAGAGGAAAAGTGTATGGCAAAACGTGTTTAGTTTGTATATTTGCGTCGTGGATTTGCATGATGTCCACGTCACCTGTAGCTTGAGCGCCTATACTACTTGCTTTTTCTGCACTGAAGGTTTAAGATGTCATTTCCGTCACGTCGAGGGTCGATGCCCCCTCCGCGACGTCAATACCAAAAGATGATTTTGACACGTCGAACAGCAAAGACAAAAGTGGAAACGGTGCTCCATATTCCAATTGTCCTCCGCGTCGAAGGTCAAAACCGGCTTCATTATTCGAGGCCAGAAATCACCTCCGCGACACTGAACTGTGTCGCATAAGAACCTACAACCCGCCAGCGCAAGCCCTATTCCATGCACAAACTTCAGCTCGAATTAACTTTATTTTTCCGAAAATCCTATCGGAGTAGTAGTAGTGGCCATTTAATTTTGAATTCAATTTTTTTTAACGGAGCATTTCCAACTGAGATGAATCTTAAGTTCCTTAAACAATCGATATCAGTCTATTCAGGAGGAGCATGAAGCTACAATAACATGGGCTAAAATGAAAGACTGCATTTAGACAACAGCAGCTGGAATATTCCCGCTCTACGAACTACGTATCTATCCGAATATTGCTTCAATCGGTATAGAGATTTGTACGATAGGGCACAAAACTTGCAGAAAATCGTAGCTGTTCCAATGGATGATGCCTCATTTTCCATTCGAATCAGTAAGGTAGACTCGTCGTTGGCAGCCATTTGCAAAAAACCATAAGAAATATATACGCCGCCTAATTATATCGAGTTCTACGTTCGTCACCGTCAGCTGGCTCTCAGCACGAAAGAAAACGTATCTATGTCCGGATTCGAACCTGGCCCACCACGTGTCGTTGCGATTAGTAGGCAAATACGTTACCCGTTGTGTGCCGTCGAATCACTTCGAACACTTTGTTAATATCGAGGGTTTATCTGACGTATCGAGGTATCACCAGCGTACAGCACGGCCAACGAAACCCCACCTCGTAGAACTATTTAAATTAAGCAGTTAAAGATAAAATCAAATAATTGAAAAAACCGCCATCTTTTCATTGAGGCAATTAAAGTTATCTAATACACAAAACTTGTCTCAGCTTAAAAAGCAAAAGTTGGGTAACAGTTGTACAGAAAAAAAGCGTACGCATTGTCAAGTATTCTGACGTTTTCAAATCCTGTTCTCATCCGACTTTGTTGACTTACATAATAAGTCTTACATAATAATATTTTGTTCGACTTGTCCCAAAAACGACTCGTGGCATTAAACGTAGCCGCAGCAAATGAAAAGCAAGTGATTATCAATATCCGTGTGTTCCTGCCTCCTGTTTGGTCAGTTTCCGGCTTAGTGCAGACTATGCATTTTGCGTAAATGACCACCCGTGAAAACGATAGGTCTATATAAAAGTTAATGCTTGTGAGAAATATGTTTATTCCTACAGCTGCACTGCCAGGACAACAGCTGCGCTTGCCCTGTCCCGTAGAGGCTACGAGTCATCATTAATTTTGACGCTTGCTAATCTACCATTTCTAAAAATGACATCGTATCACCGTCGAGTGGCAGCGCTGTCGCCAAATCAAAATCTGCAAACTCGACTGATCATCCAGAACTGTTGGTTCAAAGTCCCAGTGAATTCCGTTCGCTAAATGTAGATGTCGAAGGACGAGAGTGGCCTGAGCCAGCCAGAAGCAGGTCAGGGTCTTATTATAGTGCTTGCCTTCCTTAGAAGTTCCAATAAGCACTCCCTTGTCCCTGCCAAACTCGTAGCAAGGTAACTAGATTTATAGATTATTGCTGTTTTAATAGGCATTTCCTCTGTGGGAATCCGTTTTAAAGCGTAACATTTTTTTCCTTGACAAGGCCTATTGAAGCATATCTGTATACACATATATATACCCGCGAGCTAAACGTCCTTGATGGCGGGTTGTGCTGCCGTACACGCATCATGAAATCACACGCCATAGGCGACGTTGTGGAATCTAATTATGAGTGGTCTTAACGGAGATTTGGTTTCAAGAGTTCAAGCGTCAAGTCTACGGAATTCATTAGACCGTGGGCCGATGCGGGCTGTAAACCACTAACAACGGTGCCATAGTTAATACACTACTCAAATATGCGCTGCGTGGGCATTTGGTCCTGAAAAATGGGTATAATATGTAATCCGAATTCATCAAGTTCACTAATTTTAATCAATGACAATTCTTCTCAACGGCATAACGCCGTACTCCCTTGATATCAACTTTTTTTTTTTTTTTTTGTCAGTTAGTAGGTGCGAATGAGTTCCCAAACTATTGTAAGATTAATTAGATCGCCTGCGTGTCGCTCCTCTGAAGTTTACTACTGCGCGAAGAGACATTTTCAATGCTTGGTTTGTAAGCAAGCGACCTAGTCAGACACAGCTATCTTAAATTGCGATCGTATACCTTAAATAGATACTGTGGGTTCAGCAGAGCCTACGTTTGTTGCTCAGAATGACCAGAGCTTGTTTGAACGAGTACAACCTCAACGTTGACAATGATTTAGACGATTTTTCACCATTTTTTCCAACATCACCACCATCGTTCGAACCAAATTAATGTTGTCTTCTATTGACTGATACACGCGGACACAACGTTGCCACTCCTCTGGTAAACCGTGTTCGTGTCAAGACCAGAAATTCTACATAGTCCAACCCTCACAATTCCTTACATTAGATGAGAATGTCGCTAAAGGCGTCTGTTGTGATCCCCGTGCTTGTGCTCACGATTGCTGGCAGCTGGCCGTGCTACTTTTGATTCTTCACATGTAATTGAAGTAGGTGCGTATTCGTCGCAGCTACCGCCACGACCGCACTTATCGCAAGAAAATCAGGCCGCAGTCGGTAATTATGGCACCGTGTATCTTGGATATTTCTTACCACTATAACACCCCCAGCCCTGGTGACCTGAGAAATTCATTTCTTCAGCAGTCATTCCCAATTACACCTATTGAATAAGCGATTCGTAGCGGACTATTAGTGACGAGTTAAACACAACGGTGGAGTTCATATCACACAAACAGGCAGCATTGAGTCGCGCAATGGTCAAGTGCCGACTGCGTGCGCAAGGTACAACAGCTGCCTTGCGTACGCAGAACAGCCCCGCTAGCTCGATTCGTGTAACGAAGCAAAACCCCAGAATCGGGGTTAAAAAGAACGACAAAGTCAGCGGCAGCGTATTCTGTGATCGCTCGTTAGCAGTTGCCGTGGCATAGAGGCAAAAGCCACTATTACGGCATGAAATAGAAATGTGGATGCTTCATGATATATTGCCGAAAGAATCTGTCGGTTACCAGGCGGACGCAAACCTTACAAGGGTCTCAACTCCAACAAAGAGTTCATCGTTAGTTTGCTCCGGAATTTCTCGGTAAGATTGGTGGCCTGTATCTTGACCTTTTGCTTTTCCTCCACATTAATTGTGACCTTAACATAGACAGGAAGACTTAGTTATTGGACACGCTTCAATTTACTGGAGAATTCTGTAACTTCGTGCAGCTCTTAGTGATCGCCACCTCATTTCGTAAAAAAGTACCTCAGCGGAAAAAAACGGAGAGCTTTTTGGGTAGTAAATAGTACACTGAACGATTATTACGCGTTGTTACAGCACTACCAATGCCTCGCATGTCCGTCACCTTCGTTACTGCGTTCAACTTCCTCGGCTTCATCCGAGGAGCGGCAGGCGATCAGCCATGGCCAGGCGATTTACAATAAAACGATAAAAAGTTGATCGAACTGAATATAAAATTAGCGTTAGATAAAACATGCCCCATTGACAATAACTGGAACCAACCCAATAGCATTTTTAATACACAGACTAGCAGTCATTTTCAATAACCCCCGTCATTTCTACTCAATGACTGTCTTTTGAACACCGATATAGGCTACTTCGCTACACAGGCCTTTTTCAGCTTGGAAGAAAACCGTACCTCAGCCAATCCAGTTGTCATCAATGCCAGCATCATATCGATCTATTGATAAATGTAATTTAATTTTTTTTAGTCAAAGCGAGAAACATTCTATTACTTTTAAAGTACATAGTGCTCCTGGGTTAAGTGTAGGTCGTTGTACTCATTTTTTCTGTGAGTATTTCTCAGTGGTGAAATGTACGCCCACAATGACGACTATTGTTTTAGGTTCAGTGTAGATTTCTGACCAGATTTTATTGATTGGGCTAAACGACAGAATAGTAAGATCACGCGCTGAAAATAGCTCAGGTGTCGGCTCGTGTCACTTTGGCGGAATGTTATTGTTATTGTTCCTACCCCTATGCGTCTACTACGAAATCTGCAATTCTAGCAGCGCACAACGATGGACGCCAATTGAGCAGCGTGCAAAATGCCTCGGACTGTGACTACTTTCTCTGTTTTTATTTGATTCGAGCGCGTGAGTCAACCGTCGTGAACCTTCACGTAAAAGCCGCTGTTAATAGCAAAAAAACGTCACACTGGGTTAAACCTGAGAAGGTTGAGACCTTAAATGAAATTACGATAATCATTCATCAACTGACAAGAAGAATTGACTGAAAATTGCGACACGGTAGTTCTTCTAATGAACGCATTCATGAATTAACTATTATAGTAAGAAGGACTAGAAGATACTATGCACTTGTGACTATACATTCTAGCCCTGGGTAGGATGCTGCGAGACGAAGTGTTAACACCATCAGCAAACCTCAAAACAGACCCTTTAACGGAACGGATGAACTATAGGATTTAAACTCTAGTCACGATTTCCGAAAGAAATGTTCGTGCTGATATTAACTCCATTAACATTAAGCACCACTGAGTTAAGTACCATTAACATTTTTCAATCAGATAAAAAAACAAGATGACGTTTTCCGTGGACATGATAAATCCTTAAATTACCTCGATATAACGAGGGAGGCCTTCTACCGAGCTTTATTTGCCTGTCTCATTGATGTGTCGTTGAATAAGAGCCATCTGAATCGGCATCACGATCATATTGGATTGCTTCGCTCACGTTATTGGCTACAACACGTTCGCGTTCTTGTGTAGGCCCGTGTACCTAGTATTCTTCAGTGTAACTGCAGGAAACGTCAAACTCGGCGTGGTAATCTTCGGCTTAATTTAAAGATATATTTGTACGGCGTTTTTGTTTCGAGTAATCATTAGTAGTTATAGGGTTAGATTATACGTCTCAGAAGCCGCTAACATGTCAACGCTATTTTCTATAATCGACTGACAATTCAATGCTCAATTTTAAGCATCGGGTTCCAGATAAAAGTGACCAAAGCTTGAGTCCAGTAAAAGTTAAGCATCAAACCTTTATATTTTTCGATCCTACGAATCCATCGATACCGAATTCGCCACTCAAGTTATTCAAATTAAAGAATAACAAAGTTGAGCAAATTCTAAGAAAGGCAAAACGTCACGAAAAAATCAGAAAAATATGACAAATATGAAGATAGTCTTGCGATGTAAGACTTCGCATAATAGCATGCGTATGCGGTTTTTTTTTTGACAATCGGCAACTCTCCTTAGAAGGGGTAGGAATTTGCAATTGGCGGCCCAGTCCGCTAAATACCTGTGGAACGACTTCAACCCGGGAACAATAGGTAACCAAACAGATATGTTTAGGGCGGTTCGAGAGGTCGACCTACGTAAAAAGGTTGTAAGCATTGTTTTAAACAAAAGCTTCCAGCAGCCGCGCAAATCGGCATGTAGAAGAAGTTTGCTTACTTTACATGGAATACCCATATTTTTTAAAGAAAACTGTGTCGAGAATATAGTCGATTCTTCTAAGAGAAACAATAGATTCTTTCGGCTTCTTAAGGCCACTTTAGTAACATTAAGTTTATTATATTGCTTAATTTAGGGTATATGATAGCGTACACAAACACATTACGGTATAATATGGCAAACGAAGCTAACAAGCACGCACTAAAACAGTTTATGCCCTCGCAGACAAAATTGATCCGAATGTCCGCCCTCAAACAACAGCCCGGGTCTCTTAATACACGGCTCTATCCGATCCAGCTTCGGTGATACCTACTCATATAAAGTAGCCCAGCTTAGTTTGTCGAAGGATCTATGCCTTATCACCCTATTATTACCTTTAAGCATTGGATACGAAGTATCCGATGCGTAAAGTCCGTAACTGTCTCACTAATCATGAGCTCACCCTAAAGAAAGTCATTACCGATAACACTACCTAGGTTATTTTCACAATAGTCTTAAAGAATCCTTCAGAAAAACGAAAGCTATGTTTCTATAGCCCTTCAACTACGACTCAGATTTCCTCTAGAATAGCTCGTTAAGCGTTGAATGATTCTTCCTTCTAGAGGGCCCTCAGATATCCATCTCTAGTGTCAATATATGTGCAGTACCACGGAACGTTGTAGCTTTGCGATAGACACCTTGTTGTGTCAAAATCAGCCAGCCTAATATGGCCATATGGATTTAACAGGACATTCTCTAGATTTATATACGTGAGCGTAGTAAAGGTACTCGACCACAAGGACCATTCGACACTCTCATCTAAACCAACAAATCGTGCATGCTCACGCAAACATCCGCATGGGACTAGATCGAGCAGTGAGTCGATTATAGCTGCAGCTTTTGGAAGTACCCTGAAGACGAATGATAGAAGAAAAATTAGCAACAATGAGAATTCTTTTCTCACGAATGCTCGAACTACATGCATGACCCACCTTTGGCCCAAACCATCTACTTCTAGACCTATGCTGGACAAACGTTCCAGATCTAACAGGCCGCTTTCAAAAAAAGTGGCCCTTGACAACCCCCATAATCCTCGCAAGTATTCGATTCTGGTAACGGAGTAACCCGATCCGATTTTTTCTGGTAAGACACAGTTGGTTGATTGTACTTGTAAATATTGATGGACTCATCCTGTGATAATCATATTACTACTATACAGTATGTTACGGGCTGGTGGAATTCGACCAGAAGCTTCCCAAAGACAAGGATCTTTTCTACATAGTCGTCATCGGTATTATCACGTTGTTTTGCAGTTAAGTTGCTGGCCTGTCAGAGTTCAATACGATATAGAGATACGATATAAACAACAAAGTATAAAATTGTCAAGAGAGACACAGCTGATTTTATGCAGTCTCTTGCGGCGGGCGTGGAGCACATTGCGGTTGTGACTCATACAAACATAGTAGGGAAGGCAGCCCAATCTTCGAAGTACTGACTGATGTCGCCGCGAGTGGTATAGCTTAAAAACTAATTAAAGCAATAATATCTTGCGGCGAACGGCAATTTGCCGTGAATAATTTCAGTGAGAAAGCCGAAGTTTTATTTTATTTTCCTTGAGTATAATTGTTATTAAGTTCTCTCAATGATCAGTTTAAGGACAACTGTCATAAGTTCTTTTTTGCTGAAAACTCTGATAAACAAGGGATAAAAAGAATTCGACAGGTTGGTATGCGATGTACTTAGTAAACGGGCCACATCTGGGGGTCAAACACTCCTCAGTGGGGGAAAATACGCTACAAATAAGATGTGTGCCTACAGTAAATGCGTTTGTTACAAATGTTTTACTTAAAAAATTTACATTACTGCCATTTCCCGCGCTTGCTTTAAATCGACCTTCAAGCGGCTCATGTCAAACAAATGTAATTCCCAATGATTTCCAATCCCACCCAATAGTTATCCTTAGAGATTGGTTTTTCCGTATCAAATTTTCGTGCTCTAGGTCTGGCCATGGGTAATAGGTCTATGCATCGCCTCTACGCCATATTGTCGGCCTTTCTTGAAAAAATCGACACCTGCTTTGTACGTTTCAAGTTTCACCTTCTGTTAAAATCTCATTTTACAGCAAATACCATGCGGAAATGATGAATACGTATCTATAGTGGATAGCAATCGGATCAGGACGCAAAAATGATGAGCTAAGTGATTCAACTGGATGTCTGGCGGCACTCCCGCGATCTTATAACACACGTCAGCAATGGCTACATGTGCCTCAGCCTTTGTGCTTTTATAGCGTTTGCCTATCTAGGCAGAAGCATTAGATAGCTTTATCGTTCGAACAAAACGCGGTCGATTCGGAACATTGACGCAATTAGGCGGACGACAGGGCTGACTCATTACGTGCCAACCACCAAAACGCGCTTACGTTCAGCCGAACGGCTGTCCACGTAACCAGTGGGGTGATATCTCTCAACGCGCTATAAATTACTACTGCTACTGAACCAGTAGATAATACATAACTGCACACGATCTAAAAGTAATTACTGAATTTTTTCGACTTGACTTATAGCACATCATCATCATCATCATTTGTTCGGGTTCGAAAGCTGACGACAGCTTTCGATTACGTTCGGTTTAAATATCAACAACAATTTTACCGTGTTACATGTTGATCGTTGTTGCAGACTTTGCTTACTACGCCACTAACATGGCTTATAGAACGCCACTTACTTTGAGTATTCTTCTTAATCAGCGTAGCTCCTGGTGGGTTGAAATGGAATACTTTGTATTGAATGGAACAGATGCCTAGATTCCAACAGAAAATGACTGTGTATATGCGTTCTTCTCATATACTGTACTAACAAAGCTATAATGATATGATTGTCAATTAGAAAAAAACATCTTGATTCGTGGGTATAATAAACATACACCAGGTAACAAGGAACGTCATCAGCGTTTTCATTTTATATACACAGAATATCACAAATTGATCTTCATAAATAACCTAAACTAGCTAGGCATTATTTTATCATATGAAAGAGTGTAGCATCTATGTACAGGTATTATGAGGAGCACAATGCACCGATCAACCTGAGATGGGCATGTAACTTCGTTACGTTTCGATTCACTCGATTACCGTTAGCGCCTTTGTTCGTATTAGAGTAGACCGGTGCACTTCATAAGAAATCATAAGGGCGTTTGTATACAGCTTTGCTTTCACCAGAGTTTGCGTAATGCGTAGAGAGCATGTAGCATGTCTATATCGCGTCGCACTGATCTACGAATTTTCCATATTCTTCTGCGTTCTATATAAACTAGTGAAATTATTGATGCTCCACTAGACTATGGAACGCATGGTTTTTTTTTGGGGGGCTCCTTCTACAAGTCTGCGCTGTTAGGAGGGCCGCTTGATGACACACCTCAGTTACACCAACGTTGGCCAGTGCTGCACATTCAACAAATTCGTCCACTTTGATGTAGCTTGCTAGTTTCCTGCCTTCGTCCTCTCCAACAAATAGTAGGTCATCTTTGGGATGTACCTCTTCGAACGGTGGCCGCAAATCGGGTTTTGTGCCAATTAGTAGAATCGGCATACGCGGAAGATAATGACAAATTTCAGCGTACCATTTTTCAGCAGCATTTTGCATCGTGTTGCGATCCGCGATCGAATATGCAATGATTACGACGTCTGTGTCTGGGTATGACAGCGGCCGAAGTCGTTCGTACGCTTCTTGACCGGCTGTGTCCCAAAGGCTCAAACGAACTTCTTTGTCGCCGATAAGTACTGAAGCTACCTCGGTGCCAAACACCGTAGGTACGTAGTCAGGACGAAACTCGTTTCGAGTGAAGCGTGCCAGAAGACTAGTCTTACCACAGAAGCTATCCCCAACAATGACGATCTTTTTGTAGACGGCATGGTGCTTACGCATCGGGGCCGACGGTGAGTCGATGTGCGCACACCGCCTTTCGTATCAATGCTGTCCGGCCCATCTGTCCACGTTACAGGACGACTCAGGGGTGTCATGGCTAGTCCTAAAGGACCGGCGAAACCCCCGTTTTGCGGCGTGCTAACGGTCTCTCTCTGTCCTGTTATCTTTCGCTTCTTGCCTCAGAAAGCGCGCTGTGATTACTAAAGGTTTAGTAGCGGATGAAGTGGCAGATACAGCCCCCGCTCGTTCGGCGCCAGTCACGTAAGAGCATAAAAAGCGCGACGTTGGACAAGGTCCTTCTTAGCTATTGTTTATTTTATCAGGTGTCACTCTGGGAAATCATCTCACGAACACTTGCCTCAAAGAACTGCCGCAAAAAGAGACCTACGTTCGTTTGCAGCTAATCACTTCTAAGGATTCGCTTGGATGTACCAGTATCAAGGTTAATAACAGGGCAACATCAGCCCTGAGAATAACACTTGCAAGACCCGCTGTGCTCAAACTACGCGCTTGACGTCGAACGAATACAGTGGTTGAATAGGATACAGACACGCATGCTTAGAACGGGTCGGTCATTCTCCATTTGCACTGATGGCCTAACTGCAAGCATTAGAGGATCGTCAAGGGGATCGAGCCGTAGTCCCTCTAAGGAGATCTATAAGCCTGTCAAGTGTCCGCTATTTACTGCTCGCAAGTATTGCTGTTTGCGGTCAAGGACGCCAAATGGAGAGGGTATATACTAAAGTATATTTGTCTAGCTACCGTCGTATCGTAGTCAATGCGCGACGACACATAGCTCACGATATATCGTTATACCACAACGCTATCGATTGTAATAGTCATCGTGCTTACAATTACAGTCATAACTAGCATCCTAGGATAATAGTTTAAAAATATGCGCGCTCGAAACGTACAACACTAACGGAAGAAGATGGATCAGTTGTTTCGCAAAAAAAAAAGAAAGAACATACATCAACTGCTATGCGTGAATGTCCATTCACATGTGTACGCTTACTGCTGTGACAATACGATATGGAAAAATGGGACAATAGGCTTGTGATAGATATATAGATACGATATGTACAATTAGGCACCAGGAAAAAAACATATACCTGTAGTCTAGCTATCTACCTACTAACGTATTTAGATTAACACTTTGATAGATTTTTTTTTCGAACATAAATAGGGGTAGAATTTAATAAAAATTATATTTCCAACGTCTAGATATTTTTGCGAGCGAGTTCTCTACTTTAGTTTGGAGAAAACTTTTTTTTACGCTTATGCTTATCAAACATGTTGGTTATAAGTCCGGCACCGGATCTACTTCGCCGCCACGGGAGTCAAAGTCGTGATTCCAGTCGCGTCTTACCATTAGCGGGACGTTCTTTCATTTTTCTTTTACATAAAATACTATATTTTTCCGCGCTGCTGAAGTTAAGTGTACACGTAGGCACAAAAGATTATTGCGAAGTCGGACATTTTGGAAACCTGTGACGGTAACCTTATAGCAAAAAGTATGTCACGCACCGGTCACTGCATAATTGGAAAACTCGTGTCACATCTATCGAGTGAAAAAAGCGTTTTTGACAAATGATTTGCTAAAATATATCTATACGAGTTACTGGCTATTTTTCCAGAATGTTGTCGTCAGGGCTTAGATTTTGTAGAAATCCAACAAGTTCATTGCGACTTGCCTCGTAAACCTTTTTACTCGTAACAAGAAATAAAGTAAGCTAAATGACTCCAGATAAAAGGTTCAACAGCTATAAAAAAAAATTCAAATTTGTGAGAATTATTATTGAGTAAAATCAACCTTTTTTGAGCTGGTCTGCTATTGAGAACAGTACATCGATGGCTAGAATGCTATGCGAAATAGCTCCAGCTGAAGTTTGACTTCATTTTGTTGCGTCATTTCATCCGTCGTTAACGGTTTCTTTGCAGAAATTATGTTCCGCGCGACGTCCGTCGCACATTTGGCATTTCTCCACAGCGTTGGTAAAGAGGCGATGTACAAGTTTATTCCAGATACAAATCGCTTGTCCTCCACGCTCGTACTGGGAAAGCTGGAAGTTACAAATTCAGAACAGTTTCTGAATACAGAAAATGCTAGCATTTGCTTGAAATTTTGTCCGTCCGAATGATTAAATTATTAACTGAATATTATAGTAATATAAAATAAATAATATAAAAATAATTAAATAAATATAAAATGAATAAATTCGGTGAGTAAACCTATATAATAAGCAATGGCCATAGGGCTCTCCGCGTACGCGTATACTTTCCGGTCAGCTTGATAGTATCAACTCACCATACGGTTGAGAGACCCGTTGCAAAACCACGGCTTTTTAACATCATTTGAGACAGCCCATTTTGCGTGATCCTCAGTCGTGTTGAAAACAACTTGCTGGCCATTATCGAACTTGATGACGACATTGGCCATGTTGGTCACGGTGACACCCCTTAGTGGACAGGTGGGGCCGAGTTTACCCCCAATACCATTACGCCATGTTTCGACAAGCATGTGAACGCCAAGCTTAGGTGCGATGATCTTCGAATAAATTTCTGTTAGCAAGCATACCACGTATATGGGTACGTAATGACGTTAGGGTTTGCGGCGCCTCACGAATATCGAACAGTGCACAAGCTAGTAATTTCGCCGCTTGTCGAGGAAATAATCGGCAGCTCCAGAAACTTAAATATATAGCTCCCGAAATATTTATTAGAGCGCGGGGGAAAATATTTTTTTCATGAAAATTGGATAAATTTTAAGTTCGTTTATGCAAAACCATCCTAACTATGCTCATTTTGCTGATATTAACGTGGCATGTTCATATAAAATGTTTAAAAGGAATCAGTTATTAAGCGTTCTGCTACGGGTACATACAATATTTATTTAGCAAATAACGCTTAATAAAAGGAACTATTTATTGTAGCTACGTTCTAATAAGTTGTTGAACAGTATACCGTCATTAGCAGCCTGGTGTTTGGCAAAACTTCGAAACTTCGTTCCGCTAGCACCCACAAGTGTCCCCTCTAGTACTGGCTTCTTCGGGCGGCGAACAAACTTTTTCGTCATGACTGCGGTAACATTCTCGACCTGAAGAAGGCTTTCGGGAGCACCCGACTCGTAAATGTAAGGGTACTGTTGGATGAGAGCGGCAGCTATATTTCAAAAGTAAATATAGCAATGAAAAGAATGATTCTGCCTATATGCATCATAAACAATTTAGTACAATATGAAAACTAGCCTAACATTCTAGGACGCCTCAGTATATAATGATTGAAGGTACACATTTTATTGGATGTCAGCCATTGTGTTCGAAGGACTTGACTTCCTCATTTGGTTTACTTTGAAATAATATCGAATTATTCTTCGTTTGGGTTTTTGTTTAAAATGCAGTATCAGCTCATACATTATATTTATATATATTTTATTACGGTTCAAACGAATATTACAGTACAATGCGGACTGACAAGTTCTTCAATTTAAACATTATGCGACATAATCAAATTTAGTTATATACGCGTCTCTTACCAACTTTAGGGAGTTGGCCACCGTCAAGGGAGATGCACATAAATACCTGCCCGTTACCACGACCGGATTCCGGGTACTCAAATTTCTTCGAAAGAACATTGAGAGGAAAGCGAGGCACAGAGTGCATCAGCCAGTAGCCGCCATCTTTGGTGAACTGAACCACACCTAAAAAGGAGCAGAGACTTGTTTTTCAATGGTACGTATAGGTCAATAGAATGGAAGCAGTAGGAGATTCGGTTCAAACTATATAGAGAAACGGACGTGGCCACTCGTCGGAGTCAATGTTGTAGCTGTTCATCTTCATTTAAAGCTAATCTAACCGTAATAGACATTGAAAGTCTGAAAGAAAGATGATACAAACCCTTTGTGTGTCCCTTGGCGGTTCCGTTGTAAGGGTCGGGAGGCTGATCACTGTATACGACGTAAAGCGAGTTTTTAGGTTTCAAGCCATGGAAAAGGTCAGCTATTGTCAAGGCGAACGGGTTACCTTTCATCTGAAAAAATGACAATACCCAGAGAGAAAACGTGGTAAAAATCGTAACTTACTGTTATCTGCAAACGGTGTAATCACAAAATATATATTTTATTTTATGTCTATTAGCAAGATAGGTGAAGAGGAATTTACAATATATTAGCTAACTATTTAAATAGTTGGACAAACTGAACCATCGCGATCCTACCAAGGGGAGACAACAGGGTTTAGTTTTGAGGTGCTACCTCGGTCTGTTTGACAGGTTAGTATATACGTTCGAGATACGTTGTTATGGCTAGTAATTATTTGATTAACCGATGTTTAAGCATACATCAAATGCAGAAGCCTTTAACAGCCTAAATCCTTTAGTGGAAAGCTTCATAGTTGAATCGACGTAGGCAAGCTCACCACCGTTCGGCGTGAAAGTTGACCTTCCATTTTCTCTCATCTTCGGAAGCTTGTAAATAATGAACCTGCAGAAAAAATAACTTGTGATGATAATGGAAATAATAATAACACAGAACTGAAAATAAGCTTCATAGACAGTCAAACCCGAAATCTTAAACTCAAAATACGGGCACTTTTTACGAGAGGTGTCCCGCGAGAATTTTCCTCTTGCATCACTACAAGCAATGATCAATACAAATATTAATGAAAAGCCACACGTCAGACGCTCCAACCGGCCGCATTGTCTAGTTACAGCCTGTGAACGGTTTTCGCGATTCACTCACCACTCAACGTCCTTTCCATGTTGGTTCTTGCACTGAGGGACCGCAAACGCCAGAGGCGCTGTCAGGCTAAGGAGCAAGAGGACTAAAGGAGTCATTGTAAACGAATCTCTATTTGACGGCTCAATTGGATTGCGATGCGACGTAAAAGAACTCTAAGCTGTACTATATAGGACAGCAGGCGCAGTGGACAAACTGGAACAGCCAATACCTTTTTATACAACAGGAGACAGTGGACGTCAATTGTTAACGTGTCGATCAGAGCTGAACGTCAGCGTCACTTTTAGTGTCAATGGATTCATGAGGTTCTTAGGAATATTCCCTGCTGCGTCTTATTGTTTGCGTAAAGATACAGACGCAAAAAGTCGTACTACCAGAACATTTCGTAGCCTTGCGACTGTTTATGGCCCATACGTTTAATAGATGCTCAATCAAGTTCAGACAACGGCAAGCAAATGACATAGTGTTCACCGGCCCTCCGAAGCTTGCCAACAATTTTAGCGTTAACAGATTGTAGCTTTTTCGGTCTAAATGTCAGCGTAGGCTGTGGAATAATGGTAATGATGAGCTCATTCGTGTTAGTGCGTTCTGTCAGAAGCTCATAGCTACCTCTAAATAAAAACTAAACACAAACAATGATTGTTTAGGTCAAATATTATCGAATTAGATTCCATGCTGATAGTTATAAGGTGGCTTAACAGCTGTACATTTAAATACAAGTGATCACAACTTATGATGTGTACGTAATTATCTCATTACATATATATATATATTATAGATATTATTATTCATGTCGTCAAGCCAGAGTGTTTGATTTTATTTTTCTGGAAAAAAAAAAACTACGACTACTAGATACGAAACGAAACTAGATCATGTTCAATAACTCAATACCATTCATAAAGCTTAGTTCGGTGCTATATAGAATGTGATATTAAATATTGATTTTAAAAGTTTATTGTCGTATAGCGAAACAGCGTTTTTTTTTCCATTACCTGGTCCATTGTCGGGATCGCCGTATGATCAATGATCATTTCAAGCTGTTTAGATATTGGTTAACAGTGTCCTTCCCCCAAACGCCCTGCCAGCCGTCATCTGTCAAACGTTGACGCCACTGGAAAAACAGACGGATATAGTGGCTTATAGAACCATGCAACGCAGTTATTTTAGTACGAGTTAATTGACATAGACCTTCTGAAGACCTACCTGTAGATGTAACATGTAGCATAAACTGTAAAAGCTATTATAAGTGATCGATTAATGTTATGTAGCCTCGAAAGAAGCCTCTAGGAATATCGAATGGCTTGTATAATATCGCGTTTACTTATATGGTTTTTTCTTCATTGACTGAAGCTCTGTTTCTATAGTCTTGGCCACGGCCTCGACAGTGCAGCAAATCATCAACCGTACAGTTACGAGTGATTTTATTCAAAATTTGTCGTTGAAGGTTTTAATAATACTTAACTTCAGCATGATTAGGAAATGTGTTGAGGTTGAAGTGAAGATCACAGTATCTATTTCGTCTTTGCTTATTGACTCTTATAGATAGAGCACGTGAGCCGCAATGGGTAAACCTAAGGTTATCACCTTTCGTCGAGACGTAACTCCTTCGAATCCTTTGAAGCTGTTTAAATTTTCAGTAAATGTATATCATTAAAGATTACAGGCGAAGTAAACCGCAGCTTGGCGCTGAGCTTACTAGCAGAGTTATTACTTACAAGATAATTGCTAGAGCCGTCCACAAACGGCTGAATCGAATAAAGGAAACCCAGAAGAAATAATGGCTGCTATTTCGTTGCATTTCATTACCGAGATTTGTATATATCGTTTAGTTTACCTTTACTTTTCGATCTGCTTGACACAAAGCGCAGCATCAGTGTTATCTGACCATGTTCTAGTAGATATAAGTTGACCTCTAGATAATTTTGCCAGTGGGATTTGTTACATTCTCAGAAGTGCTAACTTACGATCCTAATCTGCAAA
Organism: Varroa jacobsoni; assembly: GCF_002532875.2. Classification (NCBI taxonomy): domain Eukaryota; kingdom Metazoa; phylum Arthropoda; class Arachnida; order Mesostigmata; family Varroidae; genus Varroa; species Varroa jacobsoni. The sequence continues at coordinate 78,348 of NW_019214114.1, forward strand.
CATCCCATACTAAAACCATAGTTGAGCGTTTCATAATTTTTAATAATATATAACAAAGTTTCGTAGTTTAGCACGCTGAGAATCTATATATTATATTTTGAATGAAATATTGACAAAACTGTTTATATTGTGGTTCCAGGCGGGGTCTAAGGGTTTCCTTCGAATTGCCACTTCAGTCGCCAAGACCCATAACCTAATACAATTCCTAAGTTAGCAGACCGTTTACCTGATATCTTTCCATTTCTGACCGCCTTAGGTTGCTTGTGACGATGATTTCCTACCTACACTTATTGCACCAGCTGGTATTCGGAGACCTGAGATGATAGATCCATGATGTTTCTCCATAGACAATGCACCAATAAGTGGAGTGCGTTGCTTTCGAAAGTACGTTTACGTCGTACCTTCTTTAACAAAACGCTAGAGTTGTGACAACAAAATTACTGCCTGCTCATTACTGTATTTATTACAATATATTCAACCAGCTGTCCATACTTAAATGCCAAATAATTATATGAGACTATAACGCCATAAAGCTGCCGTACAAATGCTCAGAACAAAAAGAACACACACGGCATGAGTTCTCTCTAAGGGAGCTAATAGAATTCTTCGTTGGTCTAGTCCCTCAGTCCATTAATTTGTTGTAGTAGTTAATGAACATTTTGCATAGGAGATTGTATTTACAATAACGTTATATCGTTATATCTAAGAGAAAATGTGCACAGCAAGTGACAAATGGCAGAAATCGTCTGACGTCCCAGGCTGCTCTTAAAATACCTATGTTTATAAGTACAAACCGAGATACATTTTGTTAACGTACGAAGATCGGTTATAGGATTCAGCCAGCGGTACAACGAAACGTCGTAAGCGCAACGGCACCTATCGACCTTGTGCATTAATAATAACGCCTATTGCGATCGTGAAGACTTTCAGCTTTCGCCCAAGCTCAGATAATTTTCAGGCTGAATGAAGTAATTGGCCTTATAATGACGATGTCTTACAATTGCTATTGTCAAAACAGAAAGTATGGCACAGAGTAGCCCACCAGTGTGTTGAAGGCACAAGATATCAGATGTTACAGTTTTGCTTGTGGGGTCTTCCAGAACGTTAACAGCTAGACCATTATCGTACATTTATATATACGCATATACATGCAATGATCTAAAACCTGTTCGATGTTTTCTCTTTCGAGTTCAGTACTTAATAAATGATGATAAATAGAAAACCTTCAATTCTTAGCCATGCCGACCGATCGGCTCGTGTCCGAAGTCTTTTAAGTTAGCAGGGATCGATTGTCCTGTATAGATATACTTGACCGCATATTATACAGTATTTTCTCCTGCCGATATTTAACCAATGAGAGAAATAGTAATTAAGGCGGAACAGCTGATACTGCGCTGCCATATGCAATTTGCGTTTTTTATGTTAGGCGCATATAACCCTCTGTGAGTTGCAGGTTTGTATAGACTCACGCATGCTTCGACTCGCACATAAAATCTGTTGTTTTAGATATTAGTTACCTTAGACGAGATATATTTTACATTCATTTCGCATGGGTTGGTAGTTATGTACAATATCCGTTATGTTTTCTCTAGCAAGTCTCAATTCTAGTAGATGAAAAGAATTACAGACTTTACGCTTACGCTGAACGTAGACTATTATAAATAAGTTGATATTGTAAAAAAAAACTATTTTTGCATTTACCTTAAGCATCTCTTTTTTTTTAATCAAGTGAACCAACTGTGCAAAAGTTGACATAACTTTTTGTAATCAAATAAGTTAAGATCACTTTCTTTTTCTGGTACGAACTGTAGCGTAGTTCGTGAAACAGGCATCGTGCGGCATTAATTAAAAAGTAATGACTCGGAATATTGATATATTGGGTCCGTTTTGAAAGAGGGTGCGCGCGCGTTACTGTTATAATGACAATGCTATGGAAAGTAGATTAATTCGGTACCGTCCCAACGAGCGGCCCCTGACATAGCGTTTTTCGAACGCTATCAAGCAAACCCTTTGCTTCATAAAATGTGATTGCCGCATCGGGAAACAATATGGGGGTTCGGATAAAACGATGTCCTCGTACAAATGAATATATACCTTACTTCTGTTTAATGATACATGTCGCATAGTGACAAACGAGCGAAAGAACATGACATTTTCTATTCAAAGTTTGTAAGTGCCGTACATAATTGAGCTGATTGTCTATCAAAGCTTGTGCGTCGTGAGGAGCTTGTGAAGTTATGAGTGAAGTTCCTATTGTTAAGTTAGAGCTACAGATACAACGGTGAGTAGAGGTACTAATGCTAAATAAATCAAATCGAAAATATTACGCTACATCTTCGTGCGCTCTTCGAAGTCGTGGAAACATCTTTTTATTTATTTCTACCTTTTTTCTGTATATACTTACACTGTTCATTTTCAGTTAATTATTATTCATTAAAAATTGTCCAGTTAATCCGTGTACTGTCATTTTATTTTGTATACAGCCTTGAATGTTATAATATCTAACCGTTCGGCACTGTAGGTGGCCAAATGACCGCTGTAAGCCACCTATTTTAAGGCTTCTTCGTATCAAGTCGAGATTATTTCGGGAAAAACTGTGCTCATAACCTAACAAACTCAGCTTTATTTGGACTCTGCTCTAGATGACTAAACTTCCAGTTATACAATTTTTTTTCTGAAAGGACTACTTTTATTACGCATGGTGATACGTTGCTTCATATTTAGCTATATAGCTGAAATATCAAGAACTGGGTAGATGTCACGTCTTATACCAATGTCTAGTTAACTGTTACGCTGCTAATTACGGATGATGTTTACTGACTGACAGCTTTCGTCGGGCAGTCTGGCCTGTAGTCTATGCGGTCACTAACGATGACTCATCAGTCTATCAGCTATAAAAGTTTCAATGTGAAGCAATATAATGAGGTACGAAAAGAGTGAAGCTCGATGAAAGACTGGCGAAGACACGTTTAAATATCTCCTCGTTCAGGCGTCGACTTCGAATAGTGTATATCACACAGCGAGCGCAATCAATTTCAACATTTGTTAACCGACATATTTCAAATTTCATAAAATTTCACCATAAATCGACGATTCTTTATTGTATGATGCCATGTGTGAAGTCTCACCCGTAAGCTATCAAGTAAAGCTGTCCTGAGTCTGCCGGTAATTTCATGCGATTCGACAGGGAGCGTATTCCTATACTCGTACTGAGTGTGGTTGGGTAACGGATGCCATGGATACCGCGTGTAACAGACAACACAGAGCACGGGTAGTGAGAGGTTGTGAAGAACAGGCACGACCATACAGGTTAAAGCGGCCGGTAACTGGAATAATGTGCGGACTTTTTGACGATGCATTTTAATCGCCTATATACGAGGATACGTTGCATAGAAATATAACCACTTGTTGGCGTGCTGTTAAATAACGTGACTCTGTAGTAATATCAGGATCGTGTGTACGCACGGCTGTATGAGGCGACCGCGTAATGCAGTTAACTCTGCAAGTTCTAGAGCATCCCGGCTGACCAGTCACCTCGTGCCGGATACTGAAAGAGCTTCTCGACTCACCCAGAATTTGTAAAGTAAAGTCCTGTGGATAATCTCCAGCAGTTGTTCGGCTTCAGCCGTAACTTGTCACAATTCGAATACAACCACGTGACAAAGACAGGCTGACTAAAAGGTACTCTATTAGATAGTACTCTCAAGCCCATTTTCTTCATCTTCAAACTGTGTGGTACTTCACCTTCAAGCATATGTTTAATTTTTGACAAAATATTTACAATGTATTGGAACAGAATCATATGTACTCATTATAATGCCAGTCGCGTGCATATTGCCGAATTGCGACAATTACGCTTAAGTTGGAGAGGTATATTTTACTATTTCGCCCGCTGTATAAGTTATATATATCTAGTGTTAAGCGACGTTCATCTTCAATTTTTCTAGGCGTGAATCTCCTTTGTAGCTCAGAATCGTTTCGAAGTTCTACCCTCCAGTTCGGTACTGCAGTAACTATGATGTAGGAAAAAAGAAAATAGCAGGCTTTCCGTTTAAGCTAACTGGAAAAAGTCGGAAAGAAAAAGGATGGACAAAATTTGCTTGATAAGTTGTCATTTGATGTTTAACGGTATTAGTGCAGAGACAATATTGATAGCTAGCAGTCATCTAACTTATCGAAAGGGAAGTTCTCTCAATCTACAACTATGCAGTTACGGTTGGAAAAGGAGCAAGAGAAGAAACTTTTCTTGAAATTAACCTCTTCAAGGCTTCAGTACATCCTGTTTGGAGTGGCTAATAGACCAAGTTAACATACACAGTTTTTGCCCTGTTAACCCTAGAACTTTGCATTTATAGAATGTGTGAGGAATTAAATTAGTTTCTCATTTTTATTTAGCATATAAGGGTTATAGCTTTTTCTTCAAGCAATATATAATTATTTTCGAACTCTTCAAATTATTTGAAATATCTTCAAATT
>NW_019214115.1:0-2731 GCF_002532875.2 Varroa jacobsoni
ACGACAGGTTTAGCGGTCGAAGTACCTAAATACCGTAACAGATGTTTTTTATGACTAGACAGATATAAGCACTATAGGTCTGCAACAATGGGCAGCCTCATAATCAGAAGTCTTTAAACGAGTACGTTTCTGTTTGGTCCTCCTCGAATACAAGCTCTGGTGGATCATTGAAACAATTTTCATCTGGTACCTCGCCATTGAGAATGAGTTTGTACGCACGAATGAAGCCAGGTGATGAATAAGTAAACAATTGCTGCTCTTCTGTAGTATCCTCAAACTGGTTCGACCCGAATAAACGCATTCGTTTCCAATCAGCAGTAGGTGATGCCTGCAAATTAAAGATAGAAGATCGTCAGGCTAACGGTAAGTTCAATTATAGCCTAGGTTTGTTCATTTACAATTGATCGAGACTTGTTTTATCAACATTTGTCTCAATTTCTGTTCGTTTCTAGCCGTAATCTGTTAAGAGTATGGGCCTTGCTACCTTCTAAAAACTGCCAACCCAATATACGATACTGCGGTTAACACTGTTGCCTATGAAGCTCTTCCAACATAAGCTGTGTTTGGTTTTACGTTACTGTTTAGGTATAGTTCGACGAGCTGTTTTTTTTTTTGTAGCGGAGTGGGCTTCTGACCCGCATTTTATTGGCCGGATACACTCACCTGTGGCGATTCACTGCCGGTTATAAGATCTGTACGGGACTGTCGGGCTGTCACAAACGTGACGGGATCAAACTGCATTAATGTATTAGCTGTCTGGACCCAATACCAATCCTGACCCAGAAAGAATGGGTGCCGAAGGAATTCATGGTAAGATCTCGAACATAATCGATCTGTAAAGTGGTTAATTTGTGTATTGGTATAACGACAAACAACGTGGTAAAATGCAGTAAATCGTGTGCATTCAATGGTCTAAAAAATATAAAGCCAACGCCATTTTTTCTCTCTTCCCACAACCTCTAGCTAAACTCTTTTGAGTGGGTTTTGATGAGCCTCTTAAGTTTAGTTAAGTGGTGTCCGTGTACCTTTAGCCTTGGCGTTAAGGCAGTGCGCAACGAGATCCCTAATTTCTCTGGAATAACGCTGATATTTGGGCCACTCGTACTTTCCAGAAATTATAACTGCCTTCATGTGCTCAACGTTTCTGCGAAGAGCGAAAGGAAGTTTCCCTGTGACAAGTTCGTAAGTTGTCACACCCATCGACCACCTTCAAGCCCGTAGAAAACATGAAAAACTATTTAAGATACGTCCAAGTTATTAGACATGATTAATCTCACTGTTTCTCATGATATTTTTTTCTTAAAAACAATTATAGCGTGATTGACCAAGCGATTTAAAAATATGCACGCGATCATATAGATCGTATTCGGCTCATATTCGAACGAAATACGCCTATATAAAGCTGTTTACCAACCAGTCAAGCGCTCGCCCGAAACCAGCATTCGTGAACATCTCCGGAGCCATGTAAGGAAGGGTGCCAGCCATCTCGGTTCCTTCAAATTCTTTGGCAGTTTTCTGAAGCCAGCTCCACATCTTCTGCGAATTGTATTTGCCGACGCAAACTCGGGCTGTATCAAAATCGATCAACTTCACCCGGCATCCGAACGTGATCATCATATTTGCCGGCTTCACGTCTCGATGAATAAAGCCTTTGCGGTGCATATGGATAAGAGCGAGTCCAAGCTGAGAAATAATGACTTTGACAAAATTTTCAGAGAGACGAGTACTTAGTTTTAGAAGACGGATAATATCAACACCACGAATATATTCCATGGCGGTAACGTACGCCCCTTTGACAAGGAAACACGCGTAGTACTTGACTAAACAGGGGTGATTGATCATGCATGCGACGGTCTTGTCTGCGACTGCAGCTGACAACGACGGAATTGCCGTGGTAGGTACAAATTTGACGACGCAAGCACTTTCTCCCATGGACGCTTTGTAGACTGCCCCAAAACCCCCAGCACCGAGTAGACGATCCAAACTAAAATAGGCGACCTTTGCTGTGATATACTCGGCATCCAATGTTACCATTTCAGATTCTTGCTTAATGAATCTCGCAACTTCGTCCCAGTCGGTTGGTTTGCATTCGGCGAATCTTTCCGCTTCGTTAATAAGGTCTTTCATCATCGGGATGATTAGGAGGAGGTCAGCCACCAGTGTCTGCCAAAAGTTAAAGAGAGATATGAAAACCTCTACGCGACAGCCGAGTTCGTTGTAGTGACTCTAGTCCTTTTTTCGAAGATGAAACAAAGGAGGAGCGAATTACTATTAGGTTAACTACGGAAAATTTGCTAATAGTGGTAGCATATCTACCGATTATATATGCCTGCGTACACGCAAGTCCTCGACAAGAAAAAAGCTTTAGCTCAATGGTAAACAGTATCCGGCTACCCGGCCATTACCCCACTTTACCCGGAATGCCGCGATGTCTTTCGTACTCAGAATATACAAAAGGCTGTGAAGGTTTTCTAAGCCCTCGCGTAGTTCCTGAACGGTCATCGTATTGCGAGAGCAGTTCCACATAATGTGTTGCATAAACAAAATGCACTGATCTTTGACGTAACGCTGCGCAGGATACATTTGGAAATCGTACGCGAAGTTCTCCTGCATGTACTTTGCCATCTGAGCTCCCGTTGCCTTGAGCAAACTGTAAAACGCCAAATCAATATGAAACATTGAAATAAAGATAGCTTGCTGGCTGGACGTTAATCTAACTCGACGTTTATAT